>NC_046288.1:53168444-53471474 GCF_004115265.2 Rhinolophus ferrumequinum
TCGTGGCTTCCCTTCATATTA
The DNA here is from genome assembly GCF_004115265.2 of Rhinolophus ferrumequinum. Taxonomy (NCBI): domain Eukaryota; kingdom Metazoa; phylum Chordata; class Mammalia; order Chiroptera; family Rhinolophidae; genus Rhinolophus; species Rhinolophus ferrumequinum. The sequence goes on from NC_046288.1 coordinate 53,168,466, forward strand.
ATTTGCTCTATCTGGACATTAGCAGTGGACACATTTGGTTTCCAGCTAAGATCTCTGCAACTTAAGATAGTACAGCGATGAATATTGATGCAAAGTTAAAGCTCCATAGAAACTATCATTGCCATTGTTCAATTGTCTTTTTTTAAATATTAACATATCAGAATAAAAACTATCCTATCCACTAAACTTGATTCTACGCTAGACAGTAACAAAATGAATTGCTTTCTGGAGAAATAATGCTGGAAATATGGTAGATAATCATTTAATATTGGGGGAGTTAGAGGTTTGTTTGGTCTATCATATGGTATCTTCACGCCTGCTTCATAAGTCCTAACTCTTACTACCTATGGAAAGTTACTAAATTCTCCTTCAGGAAAGTTTATGATTACATCCTTAACAAGATCTGAACTGCTAGCACCACAAGAGTCATTATCAAGCATTCAATAAATAATTTGGGTCCCAGGAATGCCAAGTAGATAGGCCACTATCAGAAGGCTGGGAGAAGCCATGGTAACTAGATTGCCAACCTAAGACCCTTTCTCATTAGTACATTAGCCCAGTAGCAAAACTTGATTTATCAAAGTAATTATTAATCATCTGAATAAATGAGTGATTATAAATTAATAATTATCTAAATTATTTGAAACTTACTAGTAGTTGTTATAATTTATTACCATAAATTCTCCCAATTCTAAAAGAAAGAGGTTCCAGTAGAGAAATGGGGATGAAAATGATACAGAAGCCATAAACTTTGAGAAACAAGTCACCAGAAATGAGCCATCTAATGTATTGAAGACATCTTAATGTAGGGAGGAGCTTAATTAAAGACAAGTCATGTCCACTTCACATTTCTTCCTAACGCTTGTTCTATAGTGAATCTTCCATGCTCATCACCTCTTTTAAAATCAAGTGCTTCAAGTATGTTTGTCTGAGTTCTGCTCACATAGAACAACTTTGTGTTCTCTACCTTTAAGGAGACTCTAGATTGAAAAGTAAAAACCTTTATCCTTGATTTTAAATGAAGTTGAAAGTTTTCATGTGAGAATAAAATGTACTGTTTCTTCCTCCTCCTATGTTTTCATAATTGGCAACCTGAAAACAAAATAGAAATTTTGACACATTCATAGGACAAGTTGATATATTGAATTTGGAACTTTTGCTATAACACAAAGTGAGAAATGACAAAAAATAATATCGGGTGGTTTCCTTTTTTGTTATTAAAATTTATTGGTGTGACAATGGTCAATAAAACTATACAGGTTTCAAGTGTACATTTCTATAATACATCATCTATGTATTTTATTATGTGTTCACCACCCAGACACAGTTCTCCTTCCATCACCATATATTATTGGCCAGTTTCTTAAATCGATACCTAATAAAAGTCAACTTCAAATTATTCTACTAATTAAGTAATTTAGTTGACACTGGTCTGACAGCCTACATCTGTGAATAAAATCTTACTCAGGTAATGTCTTAGACTGTCTAATGCAAATGTAAAATATGTGCATAATTTTATTTTGCCTATTTATTCATTTATTTAGTATGTATTTATTGAGAAGCTATTATGTATAAAGCACTATTCTGGGAGTGGGTATACAGTAGAGGACTAAATTGACAAATTGCCTGCCCTTATAGACCCTGACATTCTCCTAGGGAGAGATAGACAATAACAAAATAAATATATTATAACTTTATGCCAGATGGAGGTAAGGACTATGAAGGACAAACTAGCAGAAGGAAATAGAAATGACAGGGCTGCCATTTTATATATTATGGTCAGGAGAGGAAAGATGATCAAAAACTGAGTAGAATGAAGGACCAAGCCCTCCACTGATACAGGGGAAGAGCTTTTCAGGCCCAGGAAATAAAAAGTCCAAAGATATTGAGATGGGAATATGCTTGAGCTATTTCATGAACATCAAATGTGCTTGAAGTGGGTGAGTGAGGGAAAGCATATAGAAATGTCAGGGAAACATTGAAAGGACAAAACACCTAAGGCTTAAAAGCCATGAGAACTTTCAGCTGCTATAGTGATCCATGGTCCTTGCACTTCAAGAGTTGACATTCAGCTCTTAAGAGTATTTCGTAATGAGCTATAGCAAGAAAGACAGGAGAGCAGAAGGGAAAAGTCAGGAGAGGGAACATGTCCGCACTCGTGTTCGGACACATTTTCTCACTGCTGTGGAAAGTAGCACACCTTGTTATTAGGAAAGATGCTCATATGACAAGTATGCCCTCCATGCTAGAATCTGGTCCAACTGAGCTCAGATCCTCTATGGCTTTTTTTTTTTTAACTCAGCAACCTGGTCCTTTCCCTCAACAGTTTTCCAGTTTTCCACATCTTTCCTGCATGACCCTGCCTAGTCTTTGGCCACAATTTATTGGACCATATTATCACCTGACCCAGGGGAGGCAACTTATTGACTCAACAGAAGGCAACTGGAAGCTCTTCAAACCTTTGAACTGAGACACAGACAGAGCTGGGAGTAGGGCCCAGCACTAGAATGAAAGTCCCAGAGCCTCCGACACTACCCTGAATTCTTCCTGTGACCTTATACTTCAGTATGTCCTTGTATTCCATAACCTGCTAGAGAGTTCCTGCTTTAAATTAATTTGCGTTTAGTTAAGTTATTCTGAAAAGAATTGGCATTGGAAGCAACAAAGCTTTGATAAAGTCACCATGGAAAATCCACGGAAGTCTTTGTCTGATGCTAGTAGCACTTGTGATCGATTCAGCAATGTAAATCTAGTCTCTACTGTGTACCAAGCCCTATTCCATGTACTGAAGATGTAATGGAAATGCAAACAAAACAATTGCTGGCTTTCACAGAGCTTATGTTCTAGACCTCCTGCACAGCAGCTCTTTTCCTGACATTTGGTACAGGTGACTGTTACCTTTCTTCATGGTGTTTATGCCTAAATATCAGTGATTCAAGCATGGCAAAATATGTTTGCTTCCATGTGAATGTGTCATCTAGACAGAGGAACTGACCAAATGATCTGTCAGCATCATACAGTGTAACAAAAGGTGTCTCAACCTCAGCACTACTAACATTTTAAGCCAGATAATTCCTTGTGATGGGGTCTGTCCTGAGCATTTCAGGATGTTTAGCAGCATCTTTGGCTAGGGAAGGGAGGGTCATTCATTTACATAGCTGATTCTAGAAGCAATAGGAAAATCAGACCCTAAGGTACCACAATTTTTAATATACCTATGTCTTTAGACAACTGTCAAAACTAAAGAGATGGGCTCAAAGTAAACGGATTCCCAAACATGCTTATGACAGTTGCTCAAAATTGTCCTAAGGAAACCGCTCGGCTATTGACACAGCTCTGGAGTACTTCACCAAAGGTACAAATCTTTTTCATTTATTATTTTGTATTTGCATTTTTTTTTCAAAATAGTTTTACCATCCTATGACGAAGACCAAACTTATCAAGATATCTGAAAAATCCTTTTGGTGATTGAAGAAGTGGTTTGCTTTACCTAAGGAGGCTTACCATGGCTTACATGTTTACTATAGGAGAAGACTTAAAAGTTTAAAGACCTGCACTCTCTGACAGCAGCCAGTTTTGTCCGTCAGAGCCTGTGTTATTAACCTGTTACACTCAGTCTTCTTTTCACATGTACCTTGAACTCTTATGCTGTCAAAATATATCGATTTAAATGGTAGAGAAAACTTATCAGAAAACTACATTAAAGAGAGTCCAGACATGGCTCCCTGGTTTAAAATGGGATTTTAGTGCCCTCCTGAGTGCGGCAAGGACCCCTTCACACTTGTCAGGGGAAGTGAACTGCCTGCTCTAGAAAGGCTTCGATCTGAATGTGACTGTGCAGCTTTCAATAGTCACCGTGTCCAGACCTCCATGCTCGGGATGGAGTTTAACAGAACAGTGTCGCAAAACACTTACAGTCCCTTCTGAATAAGAGCTTTCTGGCTAAGTTTTCTGGGGTTGCCTGCCAGAGTCAATCACAGTCAACATCCCCAGGACACACTTGCATCTCTTAATAATGCAGCTTCCCCAGCAAGAGAATGTCTTGTGCGCTGCCAGGAAGTTTAGGTGAGAAACTGTTCTCTTGCCCATCTCTGACATACCTCATCAGGCAAGCAGCCAAAGCTGTCTCCAATTAGGTTCAATATTCTAGTGTTATTCCTCAGATTTTTTTTTAATAGCTCAGCAGCTTGATGTATTCCTTCCAACTCACAGATTCATACCTATTTTCTATTAAAACACAGAAAAATACATCTTTTGATGATGTGCGAGATCCCAACAATGCTAACTCAGAATATTTCCTACTATGGGTAGCATGGCAGGACAAGCTGTGTTGCAGTTCTTTATTATTCCTCCCACAGAGCTGAATTTGGTTTGGAGTCTTTTTTTTATATAACTGGCAGGTGGAGCAAGGTTGAGAGGAGAAATCTTATTCCTTGTAACAAAAGAAGAGAAAAAATGTATAGGAAGGAAAAAAAGAGAAAGAAGTTATGCAATAAACACTTTATCACTCTTCTAACATATCTAATCATGAGAAGCCAACTACTTCTGTCCAGTCAGTGTGACATTAATCAGTGTTCCCACAGTATACAAAGGTTTACTTTCCCCCAAAAGTCCACAAAGCTATACAGTGTTCAGAGAAGATAAAGTACTTAGATACTTAGATAAGTGAAAAAACTACAATCATAAATTATTTTTAAAAGGGCAATTGGCTGGTTAATTTCCTTGAGTTTTTAATTTCTCTGTTTTTTGTGGTGCTGTATTTTAGGCAATGGAATTAAAGGAAACCTGGAGCCAATACTTTCCCTAACTTCAGGATTGCTGGAGACCATACCAAAACAATACCACTATGTTCTCATCCCAGGCTACCTGCCCAAGCCACACTCATGCACAAAGGTTACATTACCAAAGCCTGAGGATGTGACTTTAACTACCAATTCCCCTCATGTCTCAGTTTTCGAGAACATTCAGTTAATGAAATCAAGATAGGAGTCAAGTCTAATCTGCAGGTTGCTAACTCAAAAGTGCTTCTCCAGGCAAAATAAGGGCCAGATGAGAGGATATGAGTGGATGCGCAAAACTCTCCAATCTCAGGGGAAATCAATTTAAGGACATGGCCACATATACAGGTCAGCAGATGACGCTTTGGGCAAAGGGGAAAATGCTGTGACAACTATGGAATGACTTAGCCGCTGAGAAGAGGACAATCCACAGAACAAAAAAAAATCACTTACATGGTAAGGTTTAATTATAACTAAATTTAGTTGTTGTTTTTCTAAGTGACCATCTGAAAGATTGCCTGCTATAAAATATATGTTAATACATAAGTAAGAGAATTGTCAACTAAATCCCAAGTTCAACCCTCTTTTTGTGTCAAAAGCAATCTTGTGATTTCATACCCCAGACCTCAGTAACTGTGCCAACCACAAAATATAATAATAATAATAATAATAATAAATTTTTCTGCTATTTTAACCACAATTATAATTAATTCTCTTTATTTACATATGATTTGCTTACTAAACATGTGAGATATGAAGATAAAGACATAGCAACACCATATTTTGCTATAATCTAAAACATTTTGCAAAAACATAAATGATTCCCTTATCATAGCTTTCGCATAACCCAAAGATGAATGAGACCTCCTGTAAATGATTTTGCAACCACTTCTCTAACCTTATTCCTGACTTAGCTCTAGAATAGGAAATAAAATACTTAGAATGAAAGTGTTATTTTCCTTTCAGAGTCTCATTCAACTAGAGGAAACAAAATGTTCCACCATGACTTAACAGTCACCCTCTCCAAATCAGAGTCAAGTGGACTTGACAATGCTATTAAGTTCTGGCTTCTTTTTTTTCCGGTGACAGGGGGCTTTCGGCCTTAGAGTCTGGATAACTGTTATCCCTTCTACTTCAAAACGCTCTTTGATCAACTATTCCATTTTGAAGGCCGACATAATTCATGTTGAAAAGAAAATAGCTACTTTATTTATACTGCCCATATAGTAACTCTGTTCCTCTTATTTTCTTGATTCTCATCTGTGCAACCGTGAGCAAATATTTCCTGAGGCGATGGGAGTCAGGCACTACGTGTGCTATATGACGGGGATACCATACGCACAAGACTGAATCCCTTCCTCCCAGTAGATATCTACGAAGCAGATAAATACAAAGGGAATTACAATGCATCATGACTCATTTCTTTCTATAACTCAGATGATGCTGACCAGCATGCTCTGTGAACTAATTATTCTTACTTTATTTCTGCCTTCTTTATCCTTCAGCATTTCTGCTGTGATGGAAACTTTCTACAGCTTCACTGTCCAATATAGTAGCCACTAGCCACATGTGGCTATTAACCACTTGAAACGCAGTTAGCATGACAGAAGAATTAATTTTTAATTTTATTTCATTTTAATTGATTTAAATTTTAACTTAGATAGCATCCTGTGGAAAGTGGCTACCATGTTGGATAGTGCATGAATAGACAGACATTCTTGGTTCTATAAATCATATTATCTGATTTAACTATAAATTAACTTTTGAACTGTAGAAATCCCAGGGAACTAATCATTACAGACGTGGTGTAATAAGTAGCAGGAGAAAATGTATCATGGCTTAGCCGGAGAAAAGATGGCTTCCTAACTGAATCAAATCTATAGATGTATTCTGGTAGCAATTGAGCAGTGTGTTATAAAGTATAGAAGACATAATTCTTTTACTAGATTCAACTATGTCAAGAAAAAAGAACCGAGAACATACAAAAGTAAATGAACAGTCTTTCTTTATGTTTGGACATGATTCCTCTTCTTCCACCTTCAATCCAATAGTAAATTGATACAAATCTGAATTCATTCAAAGTTACTGAGGAGAGAAATGTTTTATTTATAAAATGTGCTCTGAAAATAAAAACACAAGTCTTTGGTCCAAAATTTCAACATTTAAAATACTCATGACCAAGGCACTTATTGACATGGTACCAAGGGGAAAAGATCAAAGGCAATTCAATAAAGACAAAGAATCAACACAGGAAAGATAGGCAAAGATGCATTATATTGTGGGTGAGATGATGAAGAGACAGTGATGTGGGAGGGACTGAGGGTACATCTTGATTTGAATCTTAATTCTGACATTTATAGCTGGGTATCCTTGGGAAATTTCCTTTAATTGGCTCATCCGTAAAGTGAGCATAATATCTACTTCACATACTGTTGAGAGGACCATAAAGAGTCTATTCCAAATTCTTGGTACATCTCAATAAATGGTAGTTAACATTACAACAGGTATAAACATAAGATTTACAGTGACAGCAGCCAGTACCATTTGAATCCCATTAAGCCACTTTTAGGACACAAGAGCTTCTTTAAGAGCCTCTTTTGTTTTTTAACAAGTGAACACCTATAAATAAAATAAAATTATGTCCCAAGTCAATAGGAGATACACAAATGTAGAAGTTAAAAAGAATACAGAAAAAATAGCTCCCTCATCTAAGTTTTACTTGTTATGGTCAAAAGTTTTCCCCCTGCATTGACGCTCTCAAATTCAATACAGAATTAGCAAAAAATTAAAGAGAGAAATGGTGAAAGTGACTGAATAATTACAGAACTAAAACAGCACTTGATTTTATTTGAAACTTAAATCAGATATAGTCTTTGGAGATTGTAATTTGACCTTTGAGAGATTACCTAGGAAGAAATTGATTCTAGAATCAACATTTGAATTTTTCCCACCACCCATCTTTAACAATTTGATTCTGATACTACAGGCCGCCTTTCTAGCTTGTTATCAGATCCAGACATTGAAGAACAACATTGGAAAAAACAGTTAACAAAACATATGGGTGACAAATGTGTACTCTTATTGACAAAGACATAGAGATTTAGAACTCTGCCCACAGCTCTTAGCAATCCTTCTTCCTTCAAATGTGGATCTTACATTTGTTTTATAGTTTTCAGATGACAGTTTGCAGAGGAAAGAGTAATGAGCAAACAGTGCCTCTATACCATTTCATTTGCACAGCCATTCTCCACTCTACCAGACATTGCAGTTATCTAGTTATCATCACAATTTTACCAAATTATTAAATTATTCTCAAAGAAATTTGTATGAAAACTCTCACCCTCTCTCTCCCCCTGCAAAAATAGTTTACTTTTAGTTGTAGTTAAATAAAACTTCTCCTTAAACAACAATAACAAAAATTTACTAAACTAAACCATACATATTTAGAGTACGATCAATTACCTAGGAAAAAATTGTCACAATCTGTATGTAATTAGATGGACAAGGTCACAAGGTGATCTGAACAGTATCTTGAGTTAAACAACCTGGAATTAGGTCCTGTCTTAGCTTCACTATTTCTTAGCTAAGTTATCTTCAGCAAGTTATGCAAGTATTTTAAACTTCAATTCTTTCATCTCCTAAAGAAGAAAATAACAATAGTATCTATTTCTTAAAGCTGTTGCAATGTTTTAAAAATAATGCCTGCAAAGCTATTTGCACAGAGCCTAACATAATAAGAATCAACAAGTGGATCGATGTCATTGTTTCCTGCATGCTAAGTAGGTAAATATGAAAAATCATTCATGCAGGTTAATATATTTGGCATCATGTTTATGCAGCTGAGCCATATCTTGTTTTATTTTTCCAATATCTAAAATAAAGAGTGCCGAACAGAATTTAAAAATCCACATCTAAACATGCTACCACAAGTTACAAGATATCAAAAACAAAGTGAAAACTCTATAAGCTCTCCTAGAAAAGAAGAGTAGACAACCTAAAAAAGAAATAACAATAAACATATCACATGTCAGGAGCACTGGAAGCAAGAAGACAATGAAGTAATATTTTCACACTGTGAAAGTACTGGATATCTGAACTTAGAATATATCTTACTAAAATGTTAAATTTTAAATGAGAGTGAAATAAAAATATGTTCAGGTATAGTAGGCCTCATAAAATTTATTATATAAGAAGTCATTCTTAACATGTTCTTGAAGGAAGCACTCATAAAAAAAAGAAGAAGAAATCAATGTAAAAATTTTTTCGTAAGATAAAACAAATTACAGTCGTCTCCCCTTATCTACAGTTTCACTTTCCACAGTTTTAGTTACCCACGGTCAACCATGGTCCAATAATATTAAATGGAAAATTTCAGAAATAAACAATTCTTAAGTTTTAAATCACTTGCTAGTCGAAGTATAGAGACACCATCCTGCTCTGTCTCGCCCAAGGTATGTATCCTCTCTTTTCTCAGCGTCTCCACACTGGTTCCATCAGATCAACTGTTGTGGTGTCACAGGGCTTGTGTTCAAGCAATTCTTATTTTACTTAATGATGGCCCCAAAGCACAAGAGTAGTGATGTTGGCAATTTGGATATGCCAAAGAGAAGCTGTAAAGAACTTCCTTTAAGTAAAAACGTGAAAGTTCTCTACTTAATAAGAAAAGAAAAAAATTGTATGCTGAGGTTCTTTAGTCTATGGTAAAAATGAGTCTTCTGTCTGTGAAATTGTGAAGAAGGAAAAAGAAATTCATGCTAGTTTGCTGAGAGAGAGAGAAACCACATTCACATAACTTTTATTATAGTATATTGTTATAATTGTTCTATTTTATGATTATTAATCTCCTACTGTGCCTAATTTATAAATTAAACTTTCTCATAGGTATGTCTGTATAGGAAAAAATATAGTATATATTGGGTTCAGTACTACCTGCTGTTTCAGGCATCCACTGGGGGTTTTGGAATGTATGCCCCACAGATAAGGGACGACTACCGTGTTTGCCCGAAAATAAGACCTAGCTGGGCAATCAGCTCTAATGCGTCTTTTGGAGCAAAAATTAATACAAGACCTGGTCTTATATTATATTATATAAGACCCAGTCGTGTATTAACCGACCGGATCGTGTATTAACTTTTGCTCCAAAATAAGACCGGATTGTATATTAACTTTTGCTCCAAAAGACGCGTTAGAGCTGATTGTCCAGCTAGGTCTTATTTTTTGGGAAACACGGTACTATAATATCTTTTTAGGGTATGATATAAATAATTATCAAACAAGAAGACTGAAACATACACAAAAAAGAAGAAAGAATATCCATAAAACCCAGAAAATCAAAGTCTAAATGACACCAATATCAAAAAAGAAATAATGTGTACCTGCTGGTGGAAATAGAACAAAGGCATAAGAACAGGACAAGATGCCAAGGACATGCCTTCTTTAGGGAAAGAAATAAGCATATATATTGTCCTTAATGCTTTAGGGTAAACCACTCAAAGAATATGCAGAAGGTACAACTTTCAACCACACAAGAAAAGTTCACGTATTCAATGAAATACAGGAAAATATATATAATTATACAATTACCAAATAAGATATTAGAAGAATTAATGTTGTAATTAAAATAATTTAAGTGGACTAAATTCACTAATTAAAATAGTGATACAGACTAAAAAGTAAGAAGCAGCAATATGTTATCTATAAGACACAAATTTAAAAGTAAAATAATACAGAAAGGTTTAAAATAAAGGGATAAATGAAGCCATTTCAGGTAAATTTGAACCAAAAGACAGCTGTGGTAGCAATATTAAAAACAAACAGAAGACATGGCAGCAGAAGTACTGTTATATATTTAAAGAAGTTTTAAATATATATATAATTACATAAATGCAAATAATGTAATATATAGTATAATATATTTATATTGGTTACCGACAAATGTGTGTGTGATAGGCAAAGCAAAAGCAGACAAAATTATTGGGAGAAGCAGATAAATTGTTATCATTCGAACAATCTTCTTTCTATCTAATATTATAATTTATCCCCTCTCTACTAAATCATTCCATTAGCATGCACATTCTCTTGATGCCACTTTTCTCTTTAGTTTCAGCTACTCTGCTTCCATTTACAGCAAAATTCCCCAAATGGATGGTCTATACTCTCTGCCTCCCATTCCTTTCTTTCCTTCGCTCTTCTCTGATCAGGTTTTCACCCCCACCAATCACCCAAACTTCTTTTTACAAGGTCCCCAATTACTTCCAGTGTCATGTCAAGTGATCCAATTATGATCTTTCCTCCTTGAACATCTTCCTTATCTTTCCTCCTTGAATGTTTCAAGAGCCTTTCCTTTCCCAGTAAGTGTCAACTATATTCTTCCACTAGCTCAGGCCAAAGCCCTTGTTGCTTTCTTTACTCCTCTTTTTCTCTCACAACACACATTCAGTATGTCAGAACATTTGTTTGCTTTACCTTCAAAATATATCCTGATTCCACTCTCATTTAAGAAACCATCATATCATCTCTCACCTAAAGTATTGCAATAGCATCCAAACATGTTCCCCTGAAATCTACTTTCATCACAACAGCCACTGTAGTCCTTTTAAAACCTGTTAGATCATGTTACCCATTCCCTCAAAAATCCCCAATAGTTTCCTGTATTTCTCAGAGTAAATACCAGAGTCTGGCAATGTTCTCTATGACTCAGTTATCTCATTTATGCTTGATATTGATTATTCCCACACCAGCCTCCTGCTACTCCACACACATTCCTCTTGGCTTGGAGCCTTCGTACTTGTTCCTTCTGCCTAGAACAATTTTCCATTAGATATCCATATATCTTTATGTTCTTCTGGGTTTTAGTCAAATGTCATCTCAGTGAGCAGTTTGCTTCAAGAAATTCATATGTATCGAGTTATTGGAGAAATTAGTGCACTCACCAAACAACAGATTACTTATCAAGACTCATTTCAAGACCCTTTCCTCACTGTGTCCATCAGATCTAAACTACATCACAAACTGCCCGACCTCAATCAGTTTCCCTCCTTGAAAAATCCATCTTAAACAACTTCAGTCTAGACCCCCAAAACCCTATAAATATCCCATGCTAACTTCTCTGTAATACCAAGATTCTGTCACAGTGGCATTCTTTTTTACAGCAGTGAGTTCAGATGAACTTAGTTTTAATTTAAAAACAGGTTGGTGATATTTTGGAGAATTCAACAAAAGACTAGAACATTCTTAAGCCATTAAAGTTGTTCCAAGAAGTTGAAAAAGAGAGAAAGCTGCCCATTCAACTTAAAAGGTAGTCAACCTTGATTCCAAAACCAAGTGAGAGTCTATATGCGAAAATAAGTATACACCTAAATTATCTATTAACATTAACACACAATTTCTAGACTAAAATTTTATCTAGACATGTCCAAATGGATATTAATAAAAAGGAAAGAACTATGGTCAATTAGGGATTATGCCAAACTCCTCCATTTTGATCTACATATTAAATCATATGTAAATGTAATTAAACAACAGAAAATGTATCAGTCATCACATCTCCAAAAGGAGAAAAATCACATAATTAACTTAATTTATCAGAAATATGCTATGATCTAAAAAGAAATCAAATATATAAAAGTCAGAATCGAGTCTTAACTTGAAGTTCTGTCCAAAAATCATATAAAATATCTCTTTCAGATTTATTTTCTTTCAGATCAGAAAACAAGAATGCTCACTGTTATTTCCAAAGTTAAACATTAGATAAGTATTAGAACTGGAAAGAAAGGAACAGACTTGTCATTATTTGCAGATGATATGATCATCCATAAAGAAAAGCAAACAGAATCCAAAACTATGAGATGCAGTTAAGATTGATAAATGACGTTGTTAGGTACAAAGTCTACTTAAAAACCCGTTTGTGTTTCATTTTTTTAATACCAGAAATAACAAAACGGGAAACAAAACCAGAATAAAAGACCATTTAAATGGCAACAAAGATTATACAGTAACCAGAAATTAACCTAATAAAGAATGCACATGGTTTTTATGAAGAAAAAGCAAACATCTTTATTAAACAAAGTAAAAGAACACCTGAATAAATAGAAAGCCACCCCATTGGTATTGGATAAATCAACTTATTATTAAGATATCTTTTTTCCTTCAATTAATCTTTAAAGGCATTGCATTGCAAATAAAATACCAGCAAGATATTCTGGACAAATTAGCAAATTGATTCTAAAACTTATTGGCCATGAATAGCTAAACAATTTTGAAGAGTAAAGAAGGAGGAGTCATCAGTTTGGAAGTCAAACCATAGGATCTTGAGACCTGGCTCTGCTTTCCTGGTTATATGTCTTCAGGCAAATTATTCAACCTCCCTAAGTCTTGTTTTCTCATATATACCCTCAGGGTAATAATACTACCTTCCTCAGAGGAATAATGTGAGGATTAAATGAAATAATGCATACAAAGTGCCTAAAATGCCGTGACCCTTCAATAAATTGAAGCAATTATTATATGTATTACTAAATACTAAATACATGTGTATCTTAGCTTTCTTGCAACAACAGAATCTTTTAGTATGAGCATTGGGTACTATTCATTATTTCCTCTGTAGTGAATAGCGCTTATATGTGAGTGTTTTTTTTTTTTTAATTTATAAAAGGAGAAAAAAGGAGAACTATTTTCTTTTTTATTTAATACAAGGGAACTAAAGTCAGAGATAATCTATTCTTTTCTAGATTTTAGAATATAATCTCATAGACACAGACAACAGTTTAGTGGTTACCAGAGTGTAAAAGGGGGAGGGGGTGGTAAATAAGGGTAAAAGGGGTCAAATATATGGTGATGGAAGAACTGACTCTGGGTGGTGAACACACAATGTGATATATAGATGATGTATTACAGAATTGTACACCTGAAACCTATGTAACTTTACTAACCATTGTCACCGGAATAAAAATTAATTTAAAAAAAAAAGAACATAATCTCCAAAAAGACAAAAATAAAAGAAAACAAAGTATGCAAGTAGAGGGCTTTCCTGGGATTGAGTAATGCATGGCAGAAATGTTAACACAAAACTCTAAATATACAGCTCTTCTTTGAATTTGCTATGCTCATGTAGAAAGAGACAGCACAACTCTGTCAATAAGAAAAGCTTAATAGCAAACTAAAAACTTTAAGGCCTAATAATGTACTAAAATATTGATAACAAGTTACTTCCCTTCTGACTCTCACTGTCCATTTCTGTAAAATGGGAGTAACAATTCCTGCTTTCCTGGCACTACTCATGAAGAGATTAATGAAGATGACAGTGCTAGACATATGCCTACTTTAAAACAGAGACAAATGTTTATGGAACAAAAGTCTGTCAGAATTCTCAGCGCTCCGGGGTCAAATGGATTGATAGCATATTGAAAAGTTGTCATCTGTGTTTCAAAAAATACCACCAGTAGTTAACGTCAAAAAATCATGGAATTTGTTCTTTCATTGGTCAACTTGATCATTCCTACCTGTAACCATAGGCTGCTATGGTGATAACTTCGCCCTCCTTGCAGATTCACGCAGGAGAAAATAGACTATTCCTCTTAAAGATTTCAAATTATATTGAAACAAGTGGGTCCCATCTGCTAAAAAGTAAATACCATTAAAAAAAAATGTAGTTATTTGAATAGCCACCAGGCATCATGGAAATTAAGGAACATAATCCAGCTTGATCTCATTTAATGATTTCATTAACAGCCTGTATTTCATGATGTTTCTTGGTTTTTTGTAAAATGTGTAGAGAGTAGTGGCAGAGAGGGTAGAAGCAAGCACTGAAAAATTTGCAGGAAGGCAGTGCCAAAATTTCACAATATGAACACTCTCATTGACAGTCAAGAAGCACTAGTATTAGGCATTCAGCATTCTCAGGGCCAAGTGTTCCCATTTTTGCTCCCACGAATAAGGTGATAAGCAAGAGAACCCCATGGTTACAAATCTTAGAGCAAACAAGAGGCAGAATTAAAGGGCAGCAGATGAGAGTAAATGCTTTCAGTGGAGGATGGAGCATTCGCCCTGTTTGGAAAATCTCATCACTGGGAGAGTGAGGAGATCCAATGATGCAAATGATCCCATAAATTGCAGCCACAAAGAACCACTTTAGAGTCAGAGAACTCCTCCTTGACATCAGGTCGTCCTAGCTCCTTAGCAGAGCATGCACAGTCCTTCCTGATCCTCTCCAGCACAAGCCCCAGCCCCAGCCCCCACTCTGTGGAGACACCTACCTTCTCTTACTATACCAGACTCTCCTTGTCTGGGTCTCTGTGCTTGCTCTTAGATCTGCTTGGAATTGCCCTCTCACTCTGGTTCCCCACCTTCTCTCTCTGACCAGCTTCCACTTGTCCTTTTGGTCTCCACTGCATACTAGTTGCCAGGCAGCCATTCCTGCCCATGCCCCACGAGCAGAGCTTTTCTCTGTATTTCAGGAGTGCCATGTGCTACTTGCACAGAGTATACGTATCACTCTGTATTGCCTTTTCCTCTGGTTTTCCCCCCAGATGACCTGCATGCTCTAAAAGCTTGAAGACAAAGCTGCTCTTCCCAATGTATCCCTGGCATCTTACACATAGTTACTGCTCAGTCAATAACTGCTGGGTATGACAAGTTAATAAGAGAAGATGGTTAGCTCAAGTTCTGAAATCGGATAAATATGTCTTTGAATCTTCCCTACGACAATTAAAAGGTGTATGGCCTTGATCAAGACAGTATTCTTTTCTGCAAAATGAGCCATGATTGGCGTTGAAGCACAGGTTGCGGTGAGCATTAGTAGAAGCTAAAATACGGAAAGCACTTAGCTCACTGGTGGTAACTGACACACGGTATAGTAAGTGGTAGTTGTTTTGATAGTACTATTATTAGAGAGAGCTAAAGTATTTAAATGTATTTCCCTGCTTTATAAGCTAAGTTCATTTAAGTCCCAAATTATAGGGGTTCCTGTAAATACATGAACCTGCTTTAAATATTCCTTAAGGGAGTTCATTCAGTAGGTTTATGCTTTTTAATTTCATAATGGTAATCTGTTCTCTGGTTTCAATCAAAAACAGCAAGCCACAAGGAGTTGTGGTTAAAGCAAAAACATATAAAATGAAAGGGGGAAGTAGGGTGAATGGAAAAATAAAACGTCCCATAGGGAGAGAAACCCAAAGAAATCTGGATTTTGAAGTGTATGTCCGTGCTCCTAGTACTAAAATTCTTTTGATTCCTTTCTCAAGGTTTAAAGAGACATTTCTTTTATTATCATGGGATAAAAGTGGCAGCTTCTTAGCACAGCATTTCAGCTTCAATTTAGAAATGGGAAGAGATGTGTATCAAAGACAGCAATTTAAAATGACAACCTCAAGGAAGGTCAAAGTGGAATTCTCTTGGTATTTTCTGCCCAAGTTAGAGCAGTTACCACTTGATGTAAGATCTTTTTATCGATATTCAAGACAGGGAAATACATTTTCCAAGGACAAGTTTACTGATGAGTTGTTGAAAATGTTAGGGGTTGGGACTTAACAGCTGAAAAAGCTTTTGAGGAGAGTTTTGCTTAAATTCACTTTGGCATTTGTTTTGTTTTGCTAATATTGTGTTTTAAGGTTTTTTGTTTGTTTGTCTTTTGGGTTTAATTTTCTAATTTTTATTGTGTTAAGGAAAAGCTACCTACTTCTTTCTATCCTGTCTTGTCCATAGACAGTTATGTTGCATCAGAAAGTCTATAAGTATATCAGGAACACCACGTCGAGCTCAGTGGCAGTAACATGAACAAACTACTACTCAATAGGTGTGCTTTTTGCATACAATGATTACAAACAATAGGCTCAAAGAGTGGAAATATAAACTATAAACACATACAGTGAGGTGTTGTCATTGCTGTAGGTATTCAGCACATGGGAAGTCGAACGGTCCCGGCTCGTCACATCCACCAGCCATGCCTGTCTTGTACTCTGTTGAATTCCTGTCCACAGCTCTGCGCCTGGCACAGAGTGGATGCTCAGTAAAACTTTGTGGAATTGATCCCATGGGTTGTATTGAGCTGGTTCTAAATCTGACTCCACAACTTGCTAAATGGTCTTGTTCAAGTTATTCAACTTCTCTGAGCCTCAGTTTCTTCATGGGTCAAGTTAAAATACCATCCACTCTGTATCATTTTAGTGAGGATGAGATGGCATGCAGAGCAGTTAGTATGGTGTCTGGTATTGTAGGTGCTCAGTATGTGGCGCTATTTTTAATTTGGTTCTTTCAGATATCAAGGATCAATTCTGGAACTCTCTGGACTTCGTTTCCAAATCATTGCAATAGGCAAATGAAACGTATTGTCAGATACAGACATGCAAATATGATAACCAGCTGAAATGGATAATCTTGAAATAAAATAAGAAGTGCAATGGTCAGCCTGAATTATATTTGATCATTGGAGGACTTCTCTGACGCTCGCATGCAAATAGACCATAACCTAAAAGCCCTGCTTTGCACACTTCAGCAGTCACATCAGAGTTTGGATAAACCTGCCTAAGACACTGATAACCCCACCCTTTATAGAATATTATTTTACTGGTCACACCCCTCAAGAAAAAGAAAAACAACAATAACAAAAACACCGCATGTACAATACTGTATAAAAAAGGGGCCTATGAGCTTTGAAATACCAGATCAGTATTCAACTCTTCACTCCACCACTAAATTGCTGGATAGCTTTAGTCAGCTTAGTCTCTCTAAACCTCAGGTTTTTCATCTTTAAATTGGGAGTAATCATTACCCCTAGACTGTTGAGAGCTGTAAATGAAATAATGTATGTAATACATATATGTAATAGATCACCCATGGTGCCTGCCACATAGTAAGTGCTCAATAAATATTCTCTATCATCATCAACATTGAGGAAATATGAGTAGATCGTTTTTGGCAAGATACTTCGCAATTACTCATTTTGAGCTGAGTCTAGACTAAGTTTAAAAATACTCATATTTATTTAACTGGTAGGAAAAGGAGACAAAAAAGAGAAGAGAAAGTGTGAGAGTGTCTAGATCTTGGTTTATTTTACTTAGTTTTGCATGACAACTTAACCTTTATAATCCAAAAATGGAACAGAGTCCATCAGAAGTTTGCCTGTGCCTTTGAAGTCTTTTCCAGAATTGTCCAGATGTGTCCAAGCAACAAGAAGAAAACTTATTCTTAGACATGCCAGTTTGCAGGTACATGAAAGCCAGTCCCAGCACATTGCTACTAATTGTCTATTTTTTCATACTCAAAGTGTTTTCCATTATGAAATAGTCACAAAACCAAAACATTACCACCTCAAAACCAAAACGGTGAAACAAATGGAAAAAGAAACCACCAAAAGCAATAAACTGACCCTTTTTCACCCCACTGTCAATTTCCACAGAATGATGTTCCAGCCCCCAGAGCTCCTCTGCACCAGTCCCCCATGCCCCACACTGCCACCCCCAAATCCTGCTGTTCCCAGATCTGTTCAATCAGCCCTTCATCCCCACTCCATCCCCACCCACACCTCCTCGCTGACATCCTGGCAACCCATATGAGGGAGGAATCACATGGTAATTATTTTTTTAAGATTTATCTTCATACTCAAAACAGACAAAAACGAAAAGAAAACAGAGGCTTAGAGAACACATAGTGATGGAAATGGGAGCCAAGAAACTGACAATATCCTCAGGATGCAGGACCTGAATGGGCAAGAATGAAGAAAATTAAAGGTCCTTAGAGGAACAAATTTTAAACGCCAGAAAGAATTGTGATTTAATCAAGTCTGAAGACTGAAGGCCATATAGTATATAAGGTGCAAAAGTTTGAAGTCATATGTTATCATCTGAGAAGGGATATCACAGGGGAAACTCTTGGCAGTTCACTTTATACAGTGGTTGGCTGCAAAAGTTCAGAGCTATTTGTTGCTGCCATTGTTATATTTTTCCAAAGTCATTTCCTATTGATTCAACACACCAGGAAACCAGGCTGGGTTCACCTTGCCAAATCTGAGTTTCTACTTTGCTGACTGGATAGCATCCAAGAGCCACATTATGTTGGAGACAATAAACACCTTGCCTTTGAAAGGAACCGTTTGTGTAGACAAGTAGGGAATGTCTTATAGATTTCTCTTCAGTTCTGGGATTGAGTTATCACTTCCATCTGACCCTGCAATTTGGATATTGGTTGTACCGCCTGTGAGACAAGTTCTCTACTCTGGGATGGGATGACACAGTCTTGCTTACTCCCTTTCCCCACTGATCCACCTAAGGGATCGCAGTATGTTGGCAAATAAGTCTGTCAAAAACTATATACTTTAGAATAGACCCTGGATGGGAGAATAACACAGAGGTGGATGTAGTATTCAGACATCCCTTTTGTACAGTAGGGTGTTTTGATAGCATGGCATGGCAAGAGATAAAAATCACAGAGGAACTTATAGCATGGGGATAATAATGCTTGTCCTTTCTACTACACAGGCTTGTTGTGAAGGTGAAAGGAAAATGTATACCAAATCACTATGCAAAATAGACAAATGCAGATTAGTTTGTTAACCTCAAAAGAATTGCAAAGTTTGGTTTGCCAACAGGAACTTTGTTGCCAAAACAGGGACTGAATGTTAGAGAGTAAACAACTTGTTCAAAAGCATTTTCCCATCTTGCTGCTTTCACAGGTAGAAAAAGAATGGCATGACTATTTCTATTTAGTCTTACTTTTTATAAAACCAGGTAGATACAGCCGAGTGGACAATTAATCATCCCATTGGGTAGTATGGCAGAGCCTTATCAATCATATGGAGGCTCCCAGATGACAAGATGACTCAACCTATTTGACAATTGGCAAATGACAGGCTTGCCAAAACCAAGAGCTTGAAACATCAGAGAGGGTCCAAAGTAAACCTTTCTGACAGTTCCAAATCCAATTCCATCCATTACCAACTATACCCGCTTGCAGGCAGGGTATCTGCATTGTTGTTGTCAGAAGTGCTATGCTAGGAGAAGAAGGAAAAACTACAGACAAGATTAGACACCAGATTTACTAAGATTTTATAGACCCCACCATATGTGTATTACTGGAATGAAGCAGAATGGCCGATGTTTTCCAAGGCAAGTTTATCGGTAATTACAGTTCACAACTCTACAATAATTAACCTCTCAACTCTACCTCAGCCATGTCTCTAGAAAAGATCTTGCACTTCCATGTGGAGTTAATAATTATGTGTGTAATCTGCACTCACAAAGTTTACTGAGAAAAAATTGTGTATGCACTCAGTCCCAGGGATACAAAAGTGACTTTGTATCCCAGTGTTGGATGTCTACCATGAAATAATGGCATTATGTGGAAGGTGTTATGGGAGCCAAAACTGTAGAATTTATTTCTCCCAGGATATGAAGGAAGGTCCAGGAAAGGCTTTTTAATGGAAGTAGCATGAGCTGAGTCTTGAAAGACAAACAGAAGCTTGGCAACGAAGGGGAAAATGAATTGTAGAGAGAGGACATAGAATATGCAAAGGCAAGAGACAGCAGGGATCTGAAGGTGGTGGGTATAGTGTGCGAATGCAGGATTTACCCTTTACCTTCAGTCATGCTTCACAAGTTTTTCATGTAAAAAAAAATACTTTCTAAAATGCTAGGAGTGGTTGTGGTGGGAGTGCGGGGAGCGGTGGTGAATGATAGAAGCAGGAGAAACCTAAAGAATAATTTAACTCAGTCTTTCTGAAGGGGAAGTTTCTGGACACTAGATCACCTTTGGTGGCTGTTGGAAAATGCAGGGTTAGGTTGCCCCTTGGTTGAGGAGCACCGACACATTTGTGGTGGGAATGAATTGCTTAACTTTTTGAAAGTTGCATGAAGTACATCTCTTCTATGACATTGCTTGTACCTCAGTTTCCACCTGTCTGATCCTGCATTTGCACTGGGGCCTCCTAGTACATGTGTGCTCATCCTCTGGCTAGTACTACCCAAGCTGTCTAAAATGAAAGCAAGTAATTAAGGAAGCCATCCAAGTTGAGGGACCCCCTAGAACTACGGGTGACCCATGTGTGTTTGGTAGTAAAAAGAGCCATCTGTCCTTTTATTTTCAGGTTGTCTATGAAATATTAACACAACAATTACATTACAAAAATATTTGTTAGGAAAAAAGGTAAAATAAAATCATTGTTTAAAATAGGGTTCAGTCATTGTATATGAATTTTGTCCATCATGTTTTGGTAGAAATGAGATGTGTTAAAAAGCAGAAATTAATTCCTTCATGTAGACCACTAGAACTGTCCTGTCTAATATTCTAAAGCTAAAACTGTCTGAAAATAGTGGTCAAATAATTTATCTCTAAATAATTTTTACTAAGATTTTATGAACCCCACCATATGTGGTCGTTATAAAGTATAACAGTGAAGTATAGATGGACCCAATATAACTAATTAAAAAATAGTTACAGCATAAAATGAGGGATACTTTATTTCTCACAAAAATAAGATAGTTTGACAGGTTTTTTTTCTGTCAAAGGAATATACTGATTTAATGAGTTAATTGACATTTACATATCATTTGCCTAAATCATTCCTTTGCATATGCACAAAAACCTTTAAAATTTTCCTAGGCAAAATAAACTTCTAGTTCAAAAAGACCATCTTTCCATTACCCAGAGTAAGATTTTTACTGATATATCCCCTCAGGCAAGGGATGTAAGAGAAAAAATAAACATGTGGGATTACATCAAGCTAAAAAGTTTTTTCACAGCAAAGGAAACCATCAATGAAACGAAAAGGAATCCTACTGAATGGGAGAAGATATTTGCCAATGATATACCCGATAAGGGGTTAATATCCCAAATTTATATAAAACTCACTCAACTCAACTCCAAAAAAAACAAACAACCCAATTAAAAAATGGGCAGAGGACATGAAGAGACATTTTTCTAAAGAGGATATACAGATGGCAAACAGACATATGAAAAAATGCTCAACGTCACTAATCATTAGAGAAATGCAAATAAAAACCACAATGAGATACCACCTCACCCCAGTCAAAATGGCTATCATCAATAAATCAACAAACAACAAGTGCTGGCGAGGATGTGGCAAAAAGGGAACCCTTGTGCATTGTTGGTGGGATTGCAGATTGGTACAGTGACTATGGAAAACAGTATGGAGGTATCTCAAAAATCTGAAAATGGAACAACATTATGACCCAGCAATTCCACTCCTAGGTATCTATCCGGAGAAATTCAAAACTCTAATTTGAAAAAATTTGTGCAACCCTATGTTTATTGCAGCACTATACACAATAGTCAAGACATGGAAACAACTGAAATGCCCATCGGTAGACGACTGGATTAAGAAACTGTGGTACATTTATACAATGGAGTATTACGCAGCCATAAAGAAGAATGAAATCTTACCCTTTGCAACAATATGGATGGACCTAGAGAACATTATGCTAAGTGAAATAGGCCAGACAGAGAAAGACAAATGCCATATGATCTCACTTATATGTGGAATCTAAAGAAAAGAATAAATGAATGAACTAATCAGAAACAGTCTCAGAGACATAGAAGAAAAACTGAGGGTTGCTAGATGGGAGGGCGGTGGGGGTAAGGGGGAAAGTGAGGGGACTAGAAAGCACAATCAGTAACCACAAGATTGCCACGGGGATATGAAAGTCAATTTGGGGAATGTAATCAATAATGTTGTAAAGATTTTGTAGGGTATCCGATGTCTCATTAAGGAGACCACCTCAGGGATGATGTAGATGCCTGATCACTGCACTGTACACCTGAAGCTGAAGCTGAACAATAATAAATGTCAACTACAATTTTATATATATATATATATATATATATATATATACACATATACACATATATACATATATATGTGTGTGTGTGTATATATATATATATATATAGTTACAAGAAGCGGAGTACAGCATTAGGAATAGAGACAGTGGAAATGTAATGGCTGTGTGCGATGTCAGAGGGGTAGTAGATGGAGGAGGGGGGTTATCACTGTGTGAAGGATATAAATGATAAATGTTTAACTATTACATTGTTTTGTGCACCTGAAACTAATTTTAAAAAATGTTAAAAAAAAAAAAAAAGAAAAGAAAATATATGATGATAAAAAAAAGACCATCTTTGGAATTTGAAAATAAAATTATAAGGTTGCTTCCGTGTTCAGAAAGTACTGAGGATACTTAAAGAGCTAATTATTGTTCCAAAAGGTGACATTTGTCCAATCCACATAAGCAAAACTGACCATACCGTTTTATCTCCAACTAACGCATGGCTGGCAACTTGGAATGCCAACGTGATGCTTGTGAATTCAGGGAGAATTGGGTTGAAAATAATTAGAATGCTGTACCTGGGCCCAGCAGTGGTGGCATATACTGCAGGAAGGGCCACAGGCAGACATCTGCCATCCCCAAGGTAACCCTAAGCTAAGCCATCCCTACGCTAATGTTTTCCCTTGCCCATTTGTCTTCCAATTAATTCATTCTTTAGTTTCTTTCTCTCTCTGAGTTTTGCTACTCGTCAAATGCAAAGTCAGTGTGGTTCAATCAGGTAACTCCTCAAATAAAGCCAAAGCTCCGGAGGGTGGAGATGCTTAGAACGCTTTAGAGTTCAGCACAATGCATGCCATTCACTAGGAACTAAAAGAAAATTTTCCACCAAAAGTCACCCATCCAAATCTGCAATATCATAGTAAGAATGTTACAATCATTATAAGTAGGGTACAAATTTTACGGCAAATGCCTAAAGCTTAGGATAAAGAAGACAGTTTCTAAAATAATATAAAATGCAGGAAATAATTTGGTAAAGATTATAAAAATGGAGAAAAGGAACTGATGATTGTTGAACAGCTTCAAGAATTTCATGTAAATTATAGCTAACATTGGTTGAGAGCTTACTGTGTACCAGTGGCTTATTTTAAGTACTTTATTGTCATTAAGTCATTTAATATTCATTTAGTCCTCACAATTCTATGCAGTAGTTCTATTAATATCCCATTTTACAGCTGCTGAAACTGAGTCACAGAAAAACTCAGCTAAGGGACAAAGCTGGGATATGGAGGCAGGCAATTGGAGATCAGAGCCCATACTTTAAGCATCCCATAGAGCTTATTTTTGATATGAGGAAACCGAGGCTTAGAAAAATGAAATAACCTAAGTAGCTAGTAACAAGTATGCTCAGCATTAAAACTCAGATCTGCTTAACTCCAACATCTATATTCAATGTTCCATTCCAGACTGCCAACCACAGAAATAAAATTTTTGAATATTTAAATTAAGTTATAATATGCTTAAAGAAAATGAAAATAGCAATTCTTTATATTACATTTTTTTCTTACTAAGCTTAATTGGACAACTAATCAGATATAAAACAGGTAGAGGAAACTCTCTTTCAGTTCCCAAGATAATAGGCTTTTATCAGCGGGAGACAAAACCCTAAGTGGATTTCTCTATGACCCAAGAAAATTAAGTTTTCTTAGGACAATAATTTTTTTTTTTAAGTTTCAAGAAAACAAAAATAAATGCAATTGTTTTCTTCAAAAAAGGAAGGAGAGCGCAAGCTGAGCAGAGGATGACGGAAGAGGAAAGAGGCATGGCAAAGACCTTCACAGCTCTCTTATTTCACCTCCATCCAGGGAATGGAAATGATTAAGGACATTTTCAACTCAGACTTTCAAACACAAGTAAACACCAGGCAACTAGAATCTAAAATAAGTGAAAGCAACAAATAGAACAAACTAGAAGTAAGCAAGCAAAAAGGGACAGAATTGGAAAAAGAAGGATTATTTAGGTAAATTGAATATGTTCCCATTCACTTCATTGTATTCTGACGTACAATTTTCTTATTCAGAAGTGTTTTCACCATAGCTGCAATATAAAGGAAAGTGTATTATTCTTTTACAAGTGAGGCCAAGTCTCTATCAAGTTAAATCCTTCCTGATTGTGCCTGAATCCTCGAGAATCTCCATATAAGGACATTTCAACATCCCCAAGCTATCATGACTTTACCGTGTAATCTGTAGTTCTTCCATAATTTCATTGTTATAAATAATCAATAAACTAACAACAAACTAACAACCAGTAGTTAACTCTGAATTGCTGTATATTACAACTCTGAATTTTGTTAATAATATGCTGTGAGTATAGTAATCAAGATTAAGTGTTTCAGGACTCTTCCATTCAAAGCTAAGCCCGTCATGTTTCAGGACTCAAGAACCATTCATAAGAGCAGAAATGCCAACACCATCTGGGGAAAAACATGTGTGTAATAGCTGCCAGCATTTTAACTGTCTACTAGGATTCAGAAATGACCATGCTCAAACAATTACTTTAAAAAGTAAGAATACCTCCCAATCAATATTACTAAACATGACCAATCTTTCTCCCTTTCCATTTTAAAATGAAAGTCTCATTGAGCCCAGTGCACTGACTCTCAGCCAAATACAGCAGGTCCTTGAATAACATAGTTTCATTATAACATTGATGAGATGCTAGAGTAACTAACTCTTGCTTATATCAATAAGCCCATGGAAAAATTGGTTTTGTTATACATGGTTTCATTTTGAGTTGCAGAATGCATTGTCAACATTAAGTGAGGACTTACTGCATAGTATTTAATGGGGAGATATTTTCCGATTGCATTTCTGCCCCGCTTGCTAGCTAGTAGTTAACTTCCTCAGACCACCTAGTAGGTTGACTCCGGGATCATTTCAGTGTGCATGCTTTATCACACGTGCACTGTCCTTTCAATTAAAGCAAGCCCACTAACTTTGAGTCTCTTTCTTTGTCTCTTAGCTCAGATTCCTGAGTGACATGAAATAATGAATTAGACACCCCCGTCCCCAAACCTGTATGCTGAGCCTGTGATCCTTCTCTGGAAATGCCAAACCTAGCGCCTCCTTTTAATCGAACAGTTTCATTCTTTCTTTCTTCACTGCTGACATCATTAAAAACTGAAAAGCAAGACATTCTATTCTTGCCTTAGTTTCCATGAAACTCAGGGAGAAGTTAAAGGCCTAGATTATGGTCATAGGAAAATAACAACAGGTCCCTACATTTGATTTTTTTCTGATACCAAAGTATTCTATGTTAAAAATAGTACCAAGCAGACTGTGATAACTTGGCTAAAATGCTCTGGTATTTGTAAGTAAGCTCTTGGATTTGGCAGTAAGAACATATGTATGTTTTGTGGACACTAGGAAATGTGGGTGATTACAAAATTATGCTATTCATTCATTCATTCATTCATTCATTTCTTCATTTACAAATACTTATTTAAGCCCTTCTAAATGCCAGACAATGTTCTAGGTGTACGGTATAGTAGTGAACAAAACAAATTCCTTGGCCTCATGAAGCTTCCATTCAAATTGGGGAAGACAGAAAATAACAAGGTAAATAAGCAAACAATATAGTATACTAGATTATTATAATTTCTAAGGAAAAAATAAAAGAGGGAAAGAGATATGGAGTATTGGGAGGGGAGTGATTTTAAATAGGAGTGTGTTTCCTTCTAATCATTCACTAATTATGTAAATTTGTACCGTAATATTTGTAAAAACATCTGCTAACAAACTGACCATTTGACCATGTATTCTTTCTCTCTCCATGACATGCTGTGGAAAATTTTGAAATACCACAGAGATTAAACTTGAAAAATAACTCTAAGGTTAT
Source organism: Rhinolophus ferrumequinum (assembly GCF_004115265.2). NCBI lineage: Eukaryota > Metazoa > Chordata > Mammalia > Chiroptera > Rhinolophidae > Rhinolophus > Rhinolophus ferrumequinum. The sequence goes on from NC_046288.1 coordinate 53,194,915, forward strand.
AAACTTAAAGTTCATAAGCAGAGTCACATGTTCCAGTATGTTCCATACTGCTGAGGAATTATGAGACTACTGAAAAATTAAAAGTGTTTCCTACTCAGTTGATCCCTGGATTCTGCTAGAAGATAATCTGTTGAAGCCACATAAAGTGTCAGTTTGCAGGGATGATTCAATTAGGCCTAAACTTTGGAAGAATTTTCAGACTTTAAGTTAACTTTATCTGCTCAAGGAGTCTCACCACTAAATATTCAACTGTTCTTGCCTTTAATAACTAGAACTGGAATCTGAGTCTATATTTATTGCAGAAATCTGAAGAAACTCACACTAAATGTAGCCAAATTGCTTTAATACAAGATTTGTTTAGAAGGATGTTAACTGTAACTTTCCATTTTGTCCTTGAATTGCAACAAAGTCCTAAAACTAAAAATAGGGTGCTATGTACCATATTTTCTAAAGAGAACCATCAACCCTCATGATTTTCTAAGAGACAGCAAAACAGCTGAATATAGTCACTCAACACTTCAACCTTCCGCCGCCAAGTCTCTAAAATCAGATGGTGGGGAACGGGAGGAAGGGCCTTTGGGTCCTCAGAGGCCTGCAAGTTCTGTTGCCCAGTGAGAAACAGTTCCCTTTCTTTCCCATGGGCTTCCTTCTCCTCCCTAAAGCCAAAACTGTAAACACACTGAGTGATTCCATCAGAGTGAAACTGTCATTTCATTCTCCATTGGCTGTCTGTTAAACCAGTAGGACTCACTGATCTTCTCCTGAATCTACCCAAGCAAAGGAAAAGAGAGTTGGAAAGAGAGGCAGCAGCAGAGCACCCCACACCTCTACTCGAACTCTGGAGAGGATAGCTGGGCTTAGGAAGTCTTGTTAGGGCTTCACTGAAGAGGCCCAGCTGTCCAGTGAGGTGATTTCAGCAATAAGAGGCCATGTGGTGGACCATTTATGGTAGGAGTTGAGTTGAGAAGGGGTGGAAGAGGTTTGCCAGAACTGGATGTCCCATGTCGGGAAGTTCGCGTAGGGAAAAGCCTGCAGGATCCTACAATAGCCCACATCTGTTCCTCATGAGTGAACCAGGCGTAGAATCCTTTCCCCACCAAAAGCACCCAGTTCTCAGGGAGTGTTCATCATGGAATCATTGACTAGGAAATATATGCTAACTGGGGAAAGTTGAATAATAAGATGCTTGCCTTGTTGCCTTTCCCTTCTTTCCACTACAGCTCAGTAAAGAAAGCCTAGAAGGAGCAGAAGTACAGAAGTTTGAGTTAAGATATGTTTTGTAGGATTAAACAGAGCTTTGATAACCAAAAATAACTAAAGAATTATAAAATCTGCTCAAGATGCCAATAAAGAACTCACTACTCAGTGGGAGAAAAGGAATTTAACATTTGATAATTGAGGTGAAGTCTTGGAAAAGGTAAAACACATTCACCAATGAAATTATGATATGTGTTCCTAGTTGTGAGAATATATGAAATAAAGCCATGCCCTTTGGTTCAAAAACCAAAACAACATCAGTGCCGGGCTCATAGTAGGTGCTCAACAATATTTGCTGTTGAAATAATCCATGGATATGTTGATTTACACTCACCAAGAAAGCCGTTAATAATTAAACAGCTTTCTTTCTAATTGACTGAATTTGGTATTCAAAGTATACCTCCCTAAGTGTGGCTTCTAGTGACTGGAAGAATATTAATGAGAAAAGTCTTCCTTTCTAATCAACCTTCAAATCATAATTTACAATCTTTCTCATACCATAACCAAGTTTCTTTCCACTCAGGTGTGGAGGAATATCTATTTATTGATATAGAACTGGGATCCTTCTGAGTTTTCTGGAATCACCTTTAATCTCTCTCTTATTTTCAGAGGGGCATCTGCATGGGACAATTTCCTCACACAATGCTATCTCTACACAGGAATAATCTAACTCTATATACATTATTTTATAATTCCACACCATGAGACACATAGATATAAGTGATTGCCCCAAATCACATAGCTGGGCAATGATAAAAGGGGGACTAGATGACGCTAGTCACCTCCCCTTCTCATTAATGCCTCCAACTCAGACCAGTCTTGTACAATATACTCTCAGCCAAAGTAATTGGCTAAATCAAACAGCTTATCTTAAAGCTGCTGGATAAATTCCTATTCCTATTTAAATGAATTATTTAAATTCATGTACATTAAAAGTTATTACAGCTTTCTCAAGAGATATTAACCACAGATTTTTATAAAGATTAAATGGTATAAATAAGGGTGAATTTTCTAGTACTTCTTTTCCAATTTTAATCAAAATAAATTGTAGATGTCTTATAGGCAACTACCCCACACAACTCCTTTTAGTGTTCACTTCATGATCTAATATTCCAGGATGAAAGATGCTACCCAAAAGACTTAAATTATTACAATTTGTTCTTGAATGCAGCAAAAAACAAGTAATTGAGGCAACTATACCCTTTTTTTCAGTGTTCAAAGAGGATTTAGAGAGTGGGGAGTTTTGAAAGCTACTTGTCATCCTCCTAATACTGTACTGATTAGTGGGATAAAAAAGCCCACCAGGAAGCCATTCTTCTGGCTTCTCATACATAGCATCATCAGGTTGCTTTCAGCATGTTTTTCGAAGGTTTTAAAACCAGACTTCAACAAGCTCTATGTCGTCCAAAATCCTCGGCAGCAGGTACCAACATAAATAAATAAACTCCTGCAGATAACTCACAGCTAAAGAAAAGACAGCTTTGAATTAGGGCTTTGACTTAAATCAAAGGCTGCCTTGCTGTAATTACTGCCACAACTGAGATTAAAAGTGCATCAACAGCTCTGCTAATATAAGCGCTGTACTTCCTTTGACTGGTAACATCCTGTCTTATTTCTCCTGAATTAAGGCTGTTCCAGATTTGTCTGCAAAAGCTTTGGAGTTTCTGTAGTATTCACATACATAATATTGTAGACTTCATTGGCAGGAAAACCATAATCAAATAAAAGCAGTGGAGGACATTTTAAGCTGGAACATGGAATTGTAATTAATAAATCAGAAATGTAGATCAGTGTCTTTCAGCAGCAACTTTGGCCAAAGGTAATGGCTTTGAAAAAGAAAAGAAAAAATATTGATAAAGCTATGTTTGCTATAACAACTAGTCGTTAAATGTTTACTTTCTAGTAAAGGATTTAATAGTTTCATAAGCTCAAAAATTACCTTTAGACTCTAACGTTAAAAGTTAAGGACAAAAGAATTCAAAATTAATAATGGTGAAGACCTTAATAAAAATTTACTCAGAAATATTTTTAAGACAAAATTTGACACTGAATAAAGCAGCAAGTTAAGTGATAAACTATGGCATTAAGCAAGAAGACAGGTGCAGAAATAAAATCATCAGTGAAAGAGAAGTGACAAGTGACACCACAGAAATACAAAAGACTATAAGGAAATACAATAAACAATTAGATTCCAACAAATTGGATAATCTGGAAGAAATAGATAAATTCCTAGAAACATACAATCTTCCAAGTCTGAATCAGGAAGAAACAAAAATCTGAACAGACTGATAACTCCTAACAAACTCAAATCAGTAATCAAAAATCTCCCCAAAACAAAGCCTTCTCTTTCCAGATTTCTTAGTGATTCTGAAGCATATCAAGTTTAAGAACCATGGGCCTAGATTAACACCAAAGGAGTGGCACAGGGTGCATCAACAGAATGGAGAGTTTTATCTTTGAAATTCCAAATCCTGCAAAATATTGGTCCAAGGGGTGGGTGTGGACTTTCTGCATCTATTTTCCTACCAGATTTTCCAACAGCACAAAATGTAGGGACTGCTTATTCTCTTAATTTTCCATTCTGAACTTAAAATATGCAAAGCACACACACGCACATACACACACACACCTCCTAAAGACAAACATTAACTCTAAGAGGAAGAATAAATAAACGCATGAAGATGATGGAAATGGTTTTCAAAAGGCCCTCTAGTTGAAAAAGACACAAATTCTCATAATAGAATCAACACTTCATGGTAATAGGCATGTTTATTCCTTTCCTTCATCTCCTCCTCTAACCACTTGAAACTAATAAAGAAGCCCATTACTTAATGGACTCTGTAACAAAACTATACCAAAACATACTCTTTGACTATGAAATTCCAACTGGTTTAAAATCTTAGCCATGATTCATTCTCAACCTCAGTCTCAGACAGTTGAGAAAAAGAGGAGAGGATCTTTATTTGGTCTGAGAGTAAATTCCATATCCTTATGAACTTTATTTGAATAAATGAATGATTGAATGAATAGATTAATTCAATACAATCATACATCTCTGTGTACATAAAAATGCTGAAGAGGCTATTGTGTCTCTGCTATACAATTCTAATATTTCATCTATATATTGCTTACATTTTATAAAGCGTGAGAATCTGCCTGCACACAAGAATGTAGGCATCCATATTTAAGGTAATAGTCATGGGCCATTGAGAAGGAGTTTCTTTCTCTGCATTTTTATGAAGCTTAAATACTTATTTTGATGGAGATTAATGTTCCCTCTATAATTAAGTACAAACCAAGTATTTAATCACTGTACCTCCCCAATTATCAGATCATACTTAACTCATCACCAACTTTTGATGAGCATGTTGATAGTGTCTTCTGAATTAAGATTTCATTTTCATAATACTCTTAATTACTTGTTTTTCTGCTTAGTGTTTGCTTCTTGTGAATTATACTTTGACAACTTAAGTTTTCATGCTGTTAACCACTGACCAGTTATTACAGAAATGGAAGAGTCTTTGGGTGTAACAAATAGTAAAAGAAGGAAAATAATTAAAACACATGCAATAAGTCTTTGAACCAGGTGATTGTTAGCACACCTTCCAGCTCTAAAATCTAAGGCCCGCTGATATCTAAATAAACGTATTCGTTCTTACAATATAGCCTTTGATAACGGATATAAAGAGCAAATAAAGAAGGAAGTAACTTTACATTTGAGAGACAGTAATGTTGGCCACAAAACTGGCTGGTCAGCTGAAAGATTAGAAAGAGCAAATTTGCAAATAAAAGAAGACAAATAAAGAGGCTCTGAAGCTTCCTTTGTGGGAGACCCTCACTATTCAATCTTAATCTCTGTATTAGATTGTTTCTCTGAGCCTTGCTTCAAACCATGGAAAGGAAAATAGAAAGGTGTTTGAAGTCCACATGCATATTAATTTAACTAACTGAGTCCCACAGACATAAAATTGCCACAAATTAGCAAATAAGTTGTTTAAAAAACAATAATATGATAAAGGATATTTATCTTTTGCTTTATTTCACAGACTACAAAGGGGGAAAATATCTTTTATTTCCACTTAGTTTTGAGTCACTTTGCCCTAGATGCATTGAGGTTTCAAGGCTGGAGGGTGGCACGTGAGAAATGATTAATGTATTAAATAGAAATGGGTTTGTCTGTGAATGACAACAAATGCAAAATAATATTAGCTTTAAAAACAAACAGAAGCATGTTTTTCTTTTACGTAAAATTCAATAAAATCCTCTTATTTTGTGGCCCACTTGGGATGGTTTCCATTGTCAAATTCACTTCATGGTCCAAGATGACTATTCTAAACCTCCAGCCCCCATGCCCCCATTCCAGTAAACAGGGGAAAGAAAAAAGAAGGATAAAGTCTTACCCTCACCATAAGGATACTTCTCAAAAGTTCCACTTATGTCTCATTGGCCAAAATTTACTCAAATGACAACCTGGCTACAAAGGAAGTTTTAAAAATAGCCTTTATTCTGGTTGACCACATGCCCAATCAAAATTTGGGAATGCCATTACTGAGGAAGAAGAGGAGAACTAAAGTGACTATGAAATTTATCTTCCAAACCGAAACCCTATCGAGTTGTGAGAGAGCACCATTAATAAATATGCCAGGACAGGACACAATACCTGGAACATTCCTGGGGGATCAATAGTGAGAAGCAACACGCCGTCTCTACCACAGTTAATAATACTGGCTACCATTTTTGAAGGCCAAAAAAAATGTTTCAGACGTGTTGCAGTCACTTAGCTTTCTTCTTATTTATTTATTAAATATTTGTATTTATAACTTAACAAATTCTCACGACAACACTATGAAGTCAACATCATTGCCCCCATTTTAATGTTGAATGGATCAGTACTCCAAGAATTTAGTTAACTTGTCCCTAGTCACACAGATAGTAAGTGTCAAATCTAGGAATTAAATGCATTGCTTTCTGAGTCCAGGCTCCTGTGCTTGCACAGCCCTACTCCTAACTGCTCCCAATTTAGGCAAAACTCTGATCTCAAATGCATTGTGCTAAGTTAAAGAAGCCCAACATGAAAGAATGTATACAATATGATTCTATGTATTGAAATTTTTAGAAAAGGCAAAACTGGAGTGAGAGAATGCAGATCAGTGGTTGTGGGGGAGAGAGATTAGAGAGGGGATTGTCTACAAAGAGGTAGGAGGGCAGTTTGGGGGTGATGGAAATGGTCTGTCATGATTGTGCTGGTAGTTACTCGGTTGAGTTCATTTATTAAAACTCGTTGAACTGTACACTTAATATTGATAAATTGCACTGCATATTAATTACACTTCAATGAAATTGATAAAAAATAAAGATGATGATAGATTAGAGAGAGAGAGAGAGAGAGAGAGAGAGAGAGAGAGAGAGAGAGAGAGAGAGAAGAAGAAGAAATAGATCCATCAATCTATTTCTGGTAAAGCCAAAAAAAAAAAAAAATGGGTGGTCAAGGATATCAGAGGTATGAGAGGTATGAGTTTGCAGTTCTCTACTTAACCCAATATTCTCATTTGCATTACCAGAATTGGGAACAATAGGATACCTTCATTTCTCTTGCTTTCTGTGGCCTTTCAAATGAGCTAGAGCTCTTTATTGGGAATCTTCCTCTAAGAACCCCGACAGACCTCCTCTCTAATAATGTGATTCTTCTTCTGAGATCACACTTGCTTCCACTTAACTTGTACACAGGGTTACATTTTTCATTTTTTTCTTCCTCTATATTTGGTTATCTATGTGTCTATGATTATTGAATGCTCAAAACTATAAATCCTCTAAGAGCAAAGGAACAAACCCCATAGTATGTGTGACACTTGCAAGAAAAGAAATACTGGGACCTCCAGGAGCCGAGTTGTTATGGTCTTGTGAAGTACCTTGCATGCCAAAGAGAGGAGTTTTTACCCATTTCTGTCACCAAATGAGAGCCACTTGCAGAGATTTCGTGCAGGAGAGTGATGCAATGAAAACCATGCTTCAGATTCAGAGTAAGAAGAATCTGGCAGTTTTACAGGCTGGATTAGAGGCGGCAGAGGCTGTAGGAGGTAAAATCAATTAGGAAGGCTTCAAATGGTTCAAGTAAGAACAAATGAGGGCCTGAACAAAGTGGAGCAGTGGGCACAGACAGGCAAAGGTGAGATGAGATGAGGCAGCTGGGAGCTGTGGAGGAGGGTGCATATTGACTATTCTCCTTCCACCCACCACCCTCTGGCCCAGGCCCAGAAGTGCAACGAGGAGGAAAAACACTACAGTCTGAGAAATAAAGGTGTGGGTGGCCCCAGAGCACCTATTGAGACACTGAAATTGTGATTCTCTCCCTGTAATTTATATTTTTTTCCCATCCTACTCACAGTATTGAAGTATTTGTTTGTTTGGGGAAGAGTTACAACCATACACATTTCTGCAACAGCAAGGGGGCATTGACACGAAATGCCTTGCAAATTCTTTGTTAAATTAGGTTCTAATATAATTAGCTACCAATCATATAATCTAATATAATCAATAAAGTGATTATTAGCTCATTGTCCTCAGTCAGTAATTCCTTCTCCTCCCTTTAATTTTTCTGGTTATTTTACAGGTGCCTTTTCCATGGCCTGCACAGTTGACAACAATGTACTTTTTCACTTTTTCTTTAGTTTTTTTCTTAATGGCCATAATTTGTAGCAGCTTTATAAAATTTAACCCCCCCCCAAAAAAAAACTCAGATGTGAAGAGAAAATGTAAGTTCTTTATAAGTAATTCTCTACTTAATCTGACCTTCTGTTTTAGCCCCCTCCACACTGGTTACCCAGACAAGAAATTGACTAAATTAAAACTTAATTTCATCCAATAGTGCTGATTTTCCCTACAGAAATATTCGGTCTTTCCAAAAAAATAAAAAGGAAAAAAAGCATTTAGTCCCTGAGCTAGCCCAGCTCCCTGCACTTCTCCCTAATGATATATGGGGTATGATGGTGAATGTGGGAAATAAAGCTTTGGGTCGTCTTGGAAAAACACAGAGTCAAAGTCTTCAGTGCAATATGCAATGTACTCTGCTTCTCCAGGTCTCCATGACAACATCCCTGGCTCCTGGGTGCTGTTTGCCCTGCTGCTATGCAGCATAGCTTTCCTCTGTGTCAGTGGGGCTCAGGTTTCGGTTTCTCCCAGCTTTGTCAGCACCTAGTACTGTATCCTGGTAACCCTGTCTCACTCCTGCTCCCACTGGCCACAGATCTCTGTACGACAGCCAAAACTTCCTTAAAGTCCGTGGGCCTGGTGTCCACCAAGGCCCACTCCACCAGGATTGTCTACTGGTTCTCAGTTTAGCTTCTCACTATAGGCTCCTAAAGGCAGCTCAGGAAGGCCATACTATAAATATCCTTCTTTCTGTCCACATCATGTGGCTACATTGCTAGAGTCACGCCTGAGGTTGGCGCAAGACAAGGCTCAAAAATGATTTCTTAGTTATGAATAGGTAGCAGGGAACAAAGCTGCCTTCTCTCTTTCTCCCGTGTTATCCTCCTGAACTCATCTCCTTTGGAGCTAGTGCCACTCTGGTTACATTAGATGTGTGATCTCAGAGAAGTTATTTACTGGCTCTGTGTACCAGTTTCCACAACTGTAAAATGGGACTAAAATAATAACTGAACTCATATTGTCATTGTGAGGATTGAATGAGCTGGTACATATTTATATACACATAAGTACTTAAAACAGAGCCTAATGCATAGAAGGCACTCAATATGTTAACATTTTTTCTTTTCTTTCTCACAAATTTCTTGTGATAGAAAAAGCGGAAGATTTTTATCTCCTTCTTTAGTGATATCCTCTTCCGGACTCCAGCCAATACAAATGGCAGGCTGTTACATCTTCTCTATGCCAGAGGAGAGCTTGATAAACTGAATCTCCCACACTCATTTGTGGGTATGTTGTAGGAGGAGATCAAGGAAATTGGAAATGTCTCTGTCAAGGCAGAAGGCTAGCTATCACTGTGATGCTGTGGCATGATGTTATGATGAGATAACGGAGTCTGAACCTTTTCTTGATCTTTCCTTAATATTCCTTTCCTAACAAATTATAATCTCTGCCCACCTCGCTACTCCCATCTTCCAGGTAGTTAGATGTCCAGACAAATTAGGTCAAAGGTCTTGGGAAGGAAAAGAGAAGAGCACATCAGAAACTTTAAATGTTACTCCCTTTCATTTATATTCCTAGTCTTGCCCTCTATGACTTAGGAGCTGATCAAATAATCAGGATTATGTTCAAATTTTCCTGTTCTACCCAGTTTAGCATTTGCATAACATACCTTCCAGTTTAAAATTCAATAAATGCACTTTATCTGTTGCCAATAATAGATGCCAAAATATGCATATGCTGTAAACTATCTTTATTTTTTTCCCCCAAGATATAGTCTCTGTTTGATTAAATAAGTTTCATTAAAAGTTGTCTATTCTGGATAAATTATCAAAGAATAGCAAAAGATCTCATTTGATACCATATAATATGACTATTTAACATTTGCTAAAAGCTGGAAGGCTAACTACTTTCTATATTAAATAGAAAGGAAAAAACAGTAAACAAACAAAAAAAATCCCCAATTCCTTATCATAACTCAAAACTCAAGAGTTAATTGTAGTAGGCAATGAACATAACCACATATTGACCACCACTATTAATTTGCAGTCGTCTGGATACACCATACGTAACAACAACTCTCTAGATTGAATTATGTTTATTTAGAACACTGCAGATTGAACAGCAGTTTGTGAGTGCTCAATGTTAAATTATTACAGATTATGCATTATTGAAGTACAGCCCATTCAGCCTCTTCTTTGGAGAAGACAGGCCATAAAGTGTAGTTGGCCTGCTTGAAGTGCAGCTTACCCACCCGTGAACCTCAGGGTACATTAAGCTACGTCATAACAGCCTGTTCCCACTGCTGTATCAATCCCATGTTGCGTTTACTCAGCGTCAGTAGGTCCAATCAGAATAGATTGACATAATGGTGACAGTAATTGTCACTAAGGAGCACATTTGGATTTATTTATTCGACACTGAAGTATAGAAATAAGGAATGACATAGGGAGTTTGGTGAGAAAAAAAGATGCAATAAAACCTTGAATTTGATGAAAGATTTGGAAAATAAGGATCTAGAAAGAGATGTTATTCAGTGTGGAGAAAAGGACCCTAAGGGGATATTTATAAGCTGTCAATTTCAGAGTAATTTCAAACACAAATTTTGGAACCACGAAAACCCGAAATTTAATTCTGGCATGTCTATTTACCAGCAATATGGGATGGGGCAAATTACATAGAGCTGATGAGCCTCCATTTCCTCATCTTTAAAATGGAAATACTTATCTCACTGGAGAATTAAATAAACAAATATAGGTGTAACAGTGTTGTTCTTGCCCCCATTGTACCAGCTTGGGGAGTTCCTCTCAGTGCTCTGCTAGATATATGAGGTCCTAGTTAATATTCTGGGGGACTCTGTGGTGATTAGACTCATGGCAGAGCTGGGTGGTGAAGCAACTGACCCGGTGCAGCTCCCTCTTCTGGGAATTTAACTGCAAAGGGTTCTCAGTGACTAGAGGCACGCGAATTAAAACCACAAAGATATACCACTTCACAAAGATATACCACTTCACATCTACTAAACTGGGAAAAAATAAACTGACAATACCAAGTGATACCAAGAATACAGAGCAACTGGAATTCTCATACATTGCTGGTGAAGATAAAATTGGTAATGTTTTGGGCATTTTCTTACAGAACTAAACTTACCTTTAACTGTATCATGTGCAAGCTCTGTTTATGGGTATTTACCTAAGATTACTGAAAATACATGTCAACAGATAACCTGTGTGCTAATGTTTATAGCAGCTTTATTCATAATAACCCAGAACTGAAAAATGCCCATCAATTCAAGAAAAGATAAAAATATTGTGGTGTATACATATAATGCAAGACTTACTCAGTAATAAAAAAGAACTAGCTCTTGATACATACAACAACATGGATGAATCTTGAAAGCTTTGTGGTAAATGAAAGAGGCATACTATATAATCCTTTCTAAATGACATTCAGAAAAATGCAACATCAGGGGGACAGAAATCAGATAAGTAGCTGACACAGTCCGGGGAACTAGAGAAGGGATTGACTACAGTAGGGCACAAGGTATCTATTATGTACGATGGAAATGTTCTATATTTTAATTGTGGTAGTTTTATGAATATATTCATATGTGACAATGCACCAAACTTCACATTTAAAATTGTACCATTTTGCCATATACAACTGTCTCTATAAACCTGACTTTTAACAAAAACTTGTGCCAAAAGAAGGCAAATAATAGAAATAAGAGAGATTTTAAAAATCAGTAAGTTGTGAATTTAAACTCAAATTTTTATAAAAATCTCAGTTATATCATGTTTATGAAAGAACATATCTATAAATACAATCCTATAAGAGCTTGAAAAGTAGAAAGACAAAAATAAAAAGATACATCACGCATCACTGAAAAGAGCACAAATTTAAAAATAAAAGAAAAAGAAAAAATAAAGAAGGTCAGTGTAGCCAATAATTGATCCTTGCAAAAGAATAATAAAACTCATAAACTTCTCATGAGACTTATCAAGGAAAAATGAAAGAAAGCACAAACAACTAGTGTCAGAAATGAAAAAGCAGATATTACTAGTTCCTATAATCAATACCCCAAAAGGATATTGTAAATAGCTTTAGGCTAAAAATTTAAACATGTAGATAGAAAAGTCAAGTTTCTTGAAAAATAGAATTTACCAACAGTGGCAAAAGAAGAAATGTAATATTTCTTTAACTATTAAAAAAGTTGAATTCAAATCTTCTCACTATTAAAAAACTTTATAATTAAATTCTCTTGTACTAGATAACTTGAAATGCATAGGAAAAAATATCACAAATCTTACACAAAGTTTTCCAGAGAATAGAAAAGAATACGGTGTTAGAAGGCTTCTGAGATGACTCTCAATAAGCCCTGCCTCCTGGTATCTTTCCCTTATGTAATCACCTCCCCTGGAGTGTGAACTGAACCAAGTGACTTGCTTCTAATGAACAAAATATAGTAAAATGATGGGATAGCACTTCCTAGATTAGGTAACTAAAGACTGTGACTTCTGTCTTGCTAGCAAGCTTTCCCTTGCTGGCACTCTCTCTCCTTGCTCAGTTTGATGAAGCCAGCTGTCCTGTGGTAGGCTATCCTATGGAGAGGCTCACAAAGCAGGGAACTGACAGTGGCCTTAGGCCAATAACTATTAAATGAGGAGCCAAAGCTTTAATCCAACAACCAACAAGGAACTGAATCTTACCAGCAACCTTGTGAGTGAGCCTGAAGTGGACGTTTCCCATTCAAGGTTTGAGATGGCAGCAGACTGGTGAGAGCCCAGGAGCCTTTCTTGATCCATAGATCCTGTGAGATAATAAATGCTGTTATTTTAAAATACTATGTTTTGGGAGCGGCCGATTAGCTCAGTTGGTCAGAGCGCTGTGCTCCTAACAAGATTGCCCGTTCGATCCCCATATGGGCCACTGTGAGCTGCACCCTCCACAACCAGATTGAAACAACTACTTGTCTTGGAGCTGATGGGTCCTAGAAAAGCACACTTAAATAAATAAAAGTTTAAAAAAATAAAAATAAAACACTATGTTTTGGGTTTGCTTGTTACATAAGAATAAATTACTCATACAGAGAACCAGCAGCAATTTTATTTGGGGGCCTACCAGGCTTTCAATCTCTTATACCAAACAATCATGGAATATAGGTTGCCCTCTGTAGATTTGGCTGAGGGCAAGATCCAAGGAAACTCAGCCAAACACTGTTAACTGTTAACCCTCCCAGCAGCTAATGAAGCAAGTGCTCTGATCCCAGAGGGAGGAGCTGGGTGGTGTACATGGTACCCACTGCAGATAATATGTGCATTGACATCATAAATCTAACAAAACAGGAGAAAGTGTTCAATGCAGAAACCTATAAAATGTTATTGAAAGAAATCAAAGAAGAGCTCAACAGATGGGAAAATATATCACGATTATAAAGTAAGGGCTCAATATCACAAAGATGTCAAATCTCCCCAATTTGATTTAAGATTTAATGCAATCCCCATAAAAATTCCAATGTTGTATATGTATGTATGTGGAACTTGACAAGCCAGCAATAAAATATATATGGAAATGTAAAGGGCTAAGAAGCTTAGCTAAGACATTCTTAAAGAAGAAGAAATGGGAGGATATGAATATTGAATATTGGGTGTAATTATAAAGGTACAGTAATTAACATCATAAGGTATTGTTTAAGGAATAGAAACAATAGCTCCAAAGAATATAATAGAAGCTCTAGAAACAAGTTCATGTACAGATGCACATGTGATTTACTGCAAATATGGCACTGCAGAACAGTGGAGAAAGAATACTTCTTTCTCCAGAAATGGTACGGAAACAATTAGATAGCTATAAGAATATCTGTAAGTACAAAAATGAAACTATATCCTTGCCTCATGTCAAACACAAAAATCAATTACAGGTAGATATAGCTAAATGTGAGAGTCAAAAGACAGTCAAATTTCTAAAAATTGATAAGAGAGAATATCTTTATGACCTTAAATTTGGGCAAGACCCCGTAAATAGCAAGCAAAAAGCTCAAATCACACAGAAAATATTGATAAACTGGCATTCTGAAATTTTTGATCACATATCAACTGTGACAAAATAAAAAGGTAAACCACAGACTGGGGAAAAGTATATGCAACACATACAGCCAAAAGATATTCTCATATCTTGAATTTATGTTTTTCAGAAAAAAAAAAACTTCTGAAAAATCTAAAGAGAAAAATCAAACAATCCAGTAGAAAAAATAATGCTTTTGAGGCTGAATAGTCAATTCACCTGAGGTTATCCATAACCAATAAACTACACAAACTACACAAACCTTAGTACTCAGCAATTCTCCTACTGGAAATAAACCTAACAGAAATTCATGCATGTGGGCACCAAGAACTACAAACACGAATGTTCATAGCAGTATTATTCATGACCGGTCATAATTAGAAATAAACAAAATGTCTAATAATAATGGAATGGGCAAATGAATTGTGGTTTATTTGTCTACAGAATACTATATAAAAATTAAAATAAACTGCTACCTTTCAGTTAATGAGATGAATAAGGTCGGAGGATCTAATATAAAACATAGTGACTATAGTTGGTAACACTGCATTGTCTAATTGAAGTTTGCTAAAAGAGAAGAAATTTAAGGTTCTCACCGAAAAAAGGGGGGATAAACTAAAAAAAAAACAAAAACAAAACTACTATACTCTGCAATATGGATGGATTTTATATACATAATGTTGAACAAAATTCATATTGGATTATTCTATTAACATTGATTTCACAAAAAGGAAGGACTACAATACAGTGTGTAAAAATGCATGCTTAGGTGGTAAACTACAAATAAAAGTAAGAATGTGGTGACCAAGAAGTCAGGATCGTTTTTAACTTTGGAACAGAGAGAAAGAGTAGTAAGAGCGAGCACAGTGGGGATTCTGGCAAATTTGTATTTCTTGATCTAACTGGTGTTTTCATGAATGTTGGTTTTAATGTTGGGATTCAATTGATCTCTGTTTCAAGGTTTGTTCACCTTTACTCATCTTGTTATATTTTATAAGAAAAAGCTTAAAGAAATTTATATAGCTGTGAAAATAAATAAAACTTTTCCCTTACCTAAAGAAATGAAAGTTTCTCCCTACCTAACAGTCTTGCAGTTCCAAAACCTGGGAACTTCTGTTGGGTACTTCTTTCCTATGCACATAACCATATGCACATCTCTACGCATATATACAGCACATATTTTTAACTTTTAAAATTAATTTTACTATTCATATTAATATGCAATTTAATCTCTTCACTTAATAAAATTAATGTGATAATCTCTTCAGTTATTAACAATATCATTGTAAACATGTGTCCTGATCAATACATGTTTATTATTCTTATTTTTTAAGGCTGAATAGTGTTTTATTATATAGATATGTCATAATTTATTTAATGATTCACTTGTTGAAGGACAGACATTTAGATTGGTTCTGATGCTTTTTGCTCTTCCAGACAAGAAAGATTTCATTAAATGTTTTTGGATATATATTCATATGATTGTTTTGGTGTTTTGTGTTGTCTTTATGAATCATTTTATTACTTTCACTGAGTCCTTAAAGTATTTAGCTTCTGGTTCACTGTTTCTCTAGCACAACGTGGTCATAATTTTTGGAGATTCCAGTGTCAATGCATATGAACATTTCAACACCCTGCCGTCCCTCTCGATTCCTCCATAATCTCCTCCTCAGGTGAACTCAGGTTCCTACCCTGGCTATTCTCTCCTGCTGTCATATCTTAGAGTCTAGACCTTGTCATGGCCAGTACTAAGCATCACATTCTCAGACCATCACACCTATCTCCAACACTTGCGACGTCACCAAGATCTAAAAGTCATAAATCAAACATATTTTATACTGCTCCTCCCTTCATGTCTCACTTCACGATTGGCCCTTCTTAAATTCCATCACCGATCGTTATAGCCCTCCATTGCTTACATCTACTTCTCTCTCATTCTTCTCTTACTTCATCATACTCTTCTGACAAAAATCTCAAACCTGACAATGGCCATATTGCCATCCATACTGTGCCTGTTCTTGTGTACTTAACATATGCTGGGGAAACATATAAAACAATTCTGACTTCCCTCACTTTAAATTATCTAATAGAAATGGTAAAACAGCTCTTCCATGTGACAGGATAGGGAACAGCAAGCAAGTTGTCAGCCCTTAGTGCAGACAATTTATCTACCTATATTTCTCTAGTCCATTGACTCTTGCAGCCTCCTAAAAAACTACATCCCACTTTCTCCTCTCTCTAAAACTCTAATACCTCTTACCCCATCCTCACTCTCAGCTGAAGAATGTGCTTCCTATTTCATTGAGAAAATGAATCAGAAAAGAATTTCCAGAGGTGCCTATACCACATCTATTGAGTACCAGCCTCTGCACCCACACAGTCTGCCTTCCCACCCATTACTTCAGATGGATTATCCCTGCTCCTGCTAAAAGCAATCCCTCTTGTGCACTAAATCCCATTGCCTCTCGCCTACACAAGCTCATCGGTTCAGCAATTCCTCCATTTCTTTCTTCCATCATCAATTTTCTACTTTCTACTGTGATATTCCCATCAGTGTACAAACAAAACTGCTGTAATTTCTACCATCTAAAAATCATGCATAAAATCTCTGCTTGACCTCATATCTCCTTCCAGTTATTCCCCATATATATGCTCTTTTTATTACAAAGCTCTTTAAAATTTCCCTATACATGCTATCTCCAATTTTTTCCCATTCTTTTCTTGAGCCCACTGTAATATAATAAGGCTTTTACCATCTACCACCAGTCTACTCAAAACTCCTCTTATCAAAGACACCAACAAATTCCTTTTGACCAAATTACTGCTAGACCAGTCAGTTGGTCTAGACTCTAGACCAACTCCTAGACCAGTCATCCATGCTTCTTTGGAAACCTTCCATTCTTTGTTTTCTGGAACTGACACTCTCCTGATTGTCCCCCAGCTTCACCGGCCACTTCTTATCTTTTCTGGTTTATGCACACTTTCCAAATCTAAATAGTGGAATCCCTTGAGATTCAATTTTTATTCATGTTCACTTCCTAGATGGTATATGAATATATATGTTTCTGGTTCCCAAAGTTATGTTAATAACCAGGAGCTCTCTCTAGAACTCCAGATTCATATAGTAGTACAACTGCCTATTAGACAGATCAACATGGATGTCGAATAGACTTCTTAAACTTCACACGTTCAAAACAGAACTTCCTTTTAACCTTCTTCTCCCACTGTCTGTCCCATTTCAGTAAACAGCACCTCCATTCTTTCACTTCCTCAGACCAAAAATCTTGGAGTCATTCTGAAGTTTTCTCTTTTTCTCAGATTCCATGTCCAATGTATTTGCTAATCTTATTGGATCTATCTTCAAAATACATCCACGTCTCATTACCCCAACAACTACCACCCTGCTCAGAGCCATCACCATCTTTTATCTGGATTCTTGCTATGGCCTCCTAACTGGTCTTCTTCTATTCTCAACCCAGAAACCAGACTGATCCTCTCAAAACGATAGTCAAGCTCATGTCGTCCAACTATTCAAAATCTTCTAGTGGCATTTATTGCACTCTGAGTCAAAGCCTCTCTCCTTATAATGGCCTGAAGTCATATGTCATCTGCATCACTACAACCTCTCTGTCCTCACCTACTACCACTTTCCTTCTTTCTCTCATCCAGCCATACAGTCCTCTTTAACATCTACCAAGCAAAATAAGGACTTGCTTCTCTCTCGGACTAGAAACTTCTTCAGTTACTGCCATGTCTAGTTTCTTCACTTCCTTCAGATATTCATTCAGTTACCTAATTGATAAGAAATTCCAGGACTATCCTATATAAAATAGCTTTCTCTTATCCTTCCTCCAACTTTCTTCATTATGTGTACTCCATAGAACCTAACACTATATGTGTATGTGCATGTATGTATGTACATATATATATGTATATATATATATACACACACAATACAAATGAATAAAATGTATTGTATATCTATCTCTGTACTCTAGAATGTAAACTACATAAATATAGAATTTTTGTAAATTTTGTTCATATTCCCAGCATCTACAACAGTGCTTGGCAATAGTTGGGGCCAAAAAATTATTAGTTGAATAAACTAATGTACACATTCATATTTTTAAGAGGTCCATAGTCTTCAACATTTAAAAAGATTAACTGAATTACCTGGGCATTTTAGCAAAGCCTCCTTCTGCACTTTGATCCTTTACACTTAGATTTAAGAAGAAAAAAATCTTATATTGTTTTCTAGAGTTGACAGTTTAATCAATGTCCTCTGTATAGTTGATTCATTTTAAAGCCATGTTATTTCCCTGTCTAATCATTGAGAAGGACAGGAAGTAGAATTAATGGTGATTCTTTCAGAAGGATTCCCCTGAAGCACTACCACATGAGGCAATAAAGGTTTTTCCTTGCTAGGACACATTTTCATGTCGAGTCTATATTTAGACACTGGATCCCTTTAAAACTAATGGGAGGTCTGTGGGCCAAACACATGTATAGGAAATGAAAGGAAATGGCACAGTAAAAGCAAACTGTGAAAAAAACATTTTCTAGCTTTCTGTTACCTAATCTGGCACATGAAAAACTGATTTTAACATTTCTGAGACAAAACGAACAGAAAAAATGCCATTGCCAGTATTCTCTTGGTATTCTTGCTTTTGTTTCTATGAAACACTTCTCTTCATTTGAGCCATGTATTGGGGTAAGAAAAAAAGGTGTTGGGATATGATTTTTCACCTAAATCAGAAATGCCATCCTGTACTTAATGACTAATTGCCAAAAAGAAAAAAACAAAATTAAAAAACAAAAACATTAACACAATTTTGGTAACGCTTGAAGCTATATATTGTCAGTAAATAACTGTCCAAGTTATTGAATTTTTCCATGAAAAATAGCATTTGTTCAGATTGGTTGCGGTTTGGTTTGGTTTAGTTTGGTTTATTGTTTTTTCTTTGTTTTTTACGAGAACTAGAGATTTATTCTTATGTAGGGTATTCTCTTAACTTCAAAATATACTTATTAGTGTGTCTACTACTCCCTATTGCTGCCATAGCCACACTTATACTCTTCTCTGTTCCTTGGCACTTTCTTATTTATACAGCAGTTTATCAAAATGAGCAAACTTCTTTACTTTCTTCTCTAGCTATTGCTAACTAGTACTCTTTGTTACAAGCTCCCTTCACTGCCCCAAGATAATATTCCAGGCATATCCCACACCTTTTCAGTCTCTTTCAGTGTCAAAAACAATTTCATTTAAGTAACTGGTTTACTTTCCGGGGTTGAAAAATTCCATCCAGTCTAAGTTAGAACTATAATCTGAACTTTTATTCCAAAGCTTTACCCCTGCCCACAGTTTAAACTTGATCGTTGGATGAGGTAACTGCAATAATAAAGTGATCTCAGTTTGTTTCCTCCCACCCCACTTCTTGTTCCATTTACACTACCCCAAGGTGAAAGTAGTAAATAGAAAAGATTAGGAAAAACAGAATGTCGAATGACAGGTGTATTGTAATTCACCACAGCAATGCCGTCCTGGGTGCATTCGTATCCTCTTCAGGAGCCCCACCAGGGCCCGCCAGCCTGTGCATTTCCCTTATGTGAGTGATTACACTCCAGTTGACTCATTGCAACTGCCCTCAGTTCCTTCCCTCTTGGGTGTACCTCTTGGCCTCTTACCCTAAGGTTCCCTCTCCCAAAGACTTCTTTCTTGGATAAGGACTCAGTGAGACTTTGGAGCCCTTCCGTGACAGCCACTCATGTAATCATACATGAACTTTATTTCTTTAGCATGCATTCTGCTTTAATCCTAACTAGCTTTGTTTAGCCGGGTAAAACTATAACTCGCGTTCTTTTCCCAGACCTTCCCGCCTGTACACATACTGTATGACTGTTCATTTTAATCATTAAATCCTTAGGACATTGGGTTCTGGTCAACACCAAATTCACTTAAGAGTAAAGGTTCAGGTCTATTAACCATGACTAGGACATAATAACTAAGCCTCCAACAATGAATAAGGGTTTAATACAACAAAGCTAACACCTTGGCCTCCGTTACATGTCAGCTCTGGACTCATGAAAGCAGAACAGTCCCACAGACCACATCACCTGGGAACCAGACCAAACAATGCCATGACTGACACCAGGACCTGAAGCCAGGACTAATTGCTCTCTGCCTTAGCCCCGACCCATCAGTAGAGCCCCAGGCCCAGCTCCCCCAGTAACCATGATTGATGATTTTTCCCTTATGTAACCTAGACATTAGAGACCATCAGGAAGCCAGGTTTTTGAAAGTACTAGCCCACCTGTGTCTCTGGACTTGACGCCAACTCCTTAAATAAACCTTTACATTATGTGCTGCAAACTCCTGCTCATGTTTGAATGCATGCAGGCAAGCGGACCCCTTTGAGTCTGCAATAACAGTCGGACCATGGGAGATTTGTGCATTCTTAACCCACTAAACGGTAGAATACCACTTGTTAGGCCTTTGTCTTCTCTACATATCCTGCCATTGCAAGTTGTTCCAGCCAGTTTTATGGCTTAAGAATTTTCTAGGTTGGAAGCAGGCAGGAAGCAAGCTCCAGTTTCTTTATGTATGTATGAGTTTCTTAGTCTCTGCTTTAGGAGACTTGTCAAGGTTGCTAAAGAATTGTCCTATGAGATGCCAATCTGGTGGGAGCATTAGGCAAGCATAAAATTTCTGCAGCACTTAAGTACTCAGCCAAGAAATAAGATTCCAATCTCTCCTTCTTCCTGGCATCTCCGATCCCTAAGACTTATTCTCTTGGAGATTCATCAATTGGCTTGAGATAAATGCCAGAATCCCACTCCCCACTTCCTTGGGAGGAGAGAGGAAATGTCGTAGTACTCTTACTTAATTCAGTGACACATTTATTTTAATTATTTCCTTTTCAATCACTCTTCGAATTCCCTGTTCTTCTCTAATAGAAATTGGTAGTAGATTGATACTTCCTAGAGAGGTTCTGCTATCTTTTAGTAATTAAGTTATTGATGTGTTTAGCATCTCTCTTTAAAATGTGAGTGCTCTTACCTTTCTCAGGTTTATGACCTCAGTTGGTATTCTAAGAAATAGTAAGTGTTCTACGCAACATCCCTTATATATTCACCTATCTAACCGTTGCAGCATCTGTCATTATGCCTTAAAGTTAAAACTATTGTGTAGTAGGCTGAATAATAGCCCCCAAAGTTATCCATATCCTAACCCTAGAACCTGTGAATATGTTGCCTTAAAAGACAAAGGAACTTCGCAGATGTGACTAAGTTGAGAATCTTGAGATGAGGAAATTATCCTTCATTACCCTTAAATGTAATCACAAATGTCTTTATAAAAGTGGGGCAGAGGGAGATTTGACTTCAGCAGAAGATGCAATACTAGAAGCAAGAGATTGGAGTGATGAAAGAGAGGGGTCAGGAGCCAAGAAATGGAGATTTCCAGAATCTAAAAAATGCCAAGAAACAATTTTCCCTTAAAGTCTCCAGAACAAACCATTAGCCTAGTGAAATTGATTTGGGACTTCTGACCTCCAGGACTGTAAGAAAATAAATTTTCATTGTTTTAAATCACCAAGTTTTGTTAACTTGTTGCAGCAACCATAGTACATGAATACACATTATTTCACTAAGGGTACATTTAGCTAAAGGTAATTAAAATCCTGGGATCCAATGCACTTCAACAATAAGAAAATATATCACTTCACATGTCAGGAAATCTAGAGTTAGGGCAGGTTTTAGATGTGGTAAAATCAAGGCTCTAACTTCTTCCCATTCATTTGTTATGCCCACTCTGTGTGAAGTTATATTCCTGAGCTTGATTCACAAGGTGGCTGCCAGAAACAGAGAGACAAAATACTATCTTATTCATTCAGGGGAAAAAAGAACTATCATTCAATCAAGGTCTACAAATACTACCTTTTAAACTAATTTTGCAGATTAGGACATGTGCTCATTCCTGGACCAATAAAGTCCCGGTAATTCCATCCTCTAATTAACCTGAGCAAGTGTCCTTGAACCAATCACAAGCAAGGAGATGATTAGCATAATTGCCATTAATAATCAGAATCCACCCCTGAATCTAGAGATAGGATGAATACCTGGGTGAAATTAGAATTAGGAAGAGGGAAAAGGATAAGGAGACCATGTAATTTATCACCCAACTGGAACACTACTGAGAATGAAAGGGTGCACTATCAAGAATTCCACCAAGATAATAGATACTGTCAAGAATTCCACTAACACAACTGCCACTGACCCACTTACCCTGGGACTTATCGTCACCCAATTGGTAGGAAGCCAACAGTGTCATCTACAAGCATTTTTATTAAGACTGATTAGAATACCCTTTTGGCTTAAGACCAATTTCTAAAAATAAAGGGCTACAAAAATAAAGAAACACTTGATCCGCAAGGTTAGATGCCGTGCCAAAGTCATATAATTGGAAAGTGACAAAACCAAGTACATAAATAACGATATCTTTATAACCCAATTGCAGTGCTCTTTTCACACACCACTTCATCTAATGTAGGGTCAAATACAGAGGCCAACCTCACCTATATGAATTTACTAGGGCTTCCATAACAAAGTTATGGCTTCAACAATAGAAATGTATTGTATGCTAGTTCTGGCATTCCAAAATCAAAATATTGGCCGTGTTGATTCTTTCTGAGGCCTCTGAGGAAAAGTTCTGTTCCAGGCCTCTCTCCTTGACATGTAGATGACCATCTTCTCCCTACGTCTCTTGACATTTTCTTCCCTTTGTGTGTGTGTGTGTCCAAATTTTCCCTTTTTATAAGGACTCCAGTTATACTGGATTAGGGCCCACCATAATGACCTCATCTTAACTTCATTACCTCTGTAAAAATCCTACCTCCAAATAAGGTCATATTCTGAAGTACCGGTGGTTACAACTACAACATATAAATTTGGGAAGGGAACACAATTCAACCTACAACACACCCCCAAGGGAAATTCACAGTAAAGTAACCAGACAGAGGAGAGGTCTTTATATCAGGTCATATGAGAAACTGCTGAGAAAATAGGGGTGTTATCTCAGAACAACAACAACAAAAAAAAATTCTTTGAGAGAGAATTTGTGAGAGGACTTACTGTCTCTTTCTCCAAAAACAAGAATTGGAATCAGCTAATGGAAATTGGCTGAAAGAAGATTTTATTCACTCCTGCAACATCTGTTTTCTTCTTCACCAGTTCCTTCTCTCTATGCATTTGAGCCTTTCAGGTGGTTGTTATAAACAGTAGGAAGAGAAAGTATTGTAAGGCACAAAAGCACTCAACAAGGGAACACACTCAACATCAAAGACCATAGATATCACTGTCAGAGGCTCTGTATTAGTACTAATGATAAAAGTTTGACATGATCCCAGGTGTCTAACAGCTCACCTGTGATTTAAGAGAGACTCCTCAAGACTCTGCTGACAGTGTTCTAGGTAAACAATAGCCTTGCCCCATTCTTCCCTGCTTATGTTTCAGGCCTAGTGGAGCTAGTAACGGCACGAAGCCCTCACAGGGCCCATTAAAGGTCAAATGACCACAGTGGTTTATGGGAAAGCAAAGTTGAATAAGGACACAGAGGGAAGAAAATGTGAAGAGACATAGAGAGATGGCCATCTACACATTCAAGGAGAGAGGCCTGGAACAGAACTTTTCCTCAGAGGCCTCAGAAAGAATCAACACTGCAAATATTTTGATTTTGGAATGCCAGAACTAGTCAATGCCAAAGACATCTGTTAATCTATTTCGATAACTGTTTTTGCTCCTTTGTTCTTTACAGTAACTGCATACACGTTGCCTCTGCCAATTAAATGCTAGGGACTAAAGAGAAGAGACACCACAGCGCTCTTCTATCATCATGCTGAGGTCTCCTTCATGTATATATTTCTCACAACCTTGGTAAAGCAAGCGTCCTCTGGACTATCTTAGGAGACATAATTAGAAGGGTAGCGTTGGTAAGCATGTTTTGCATGATAAATCCACTCTAACATTCTAATCTTCCTAAGCCTTTCCACACTTTTTTCTTCAGTATTCCATGGACATTCTGACATTTTAACTTCAATTTAACATAGGGCATCTTAGGTCCAGGTTTCAGTCAACTAATTTAAAAAGCTATCAGAGCTACTCTCAGTTGCTCATGTTAACATACTGAATCCAGAATCTCCGCTCAATGCATTCATATCAATGAATGCATTCTGATCTAATTCCTGAGGATATAGTCTATGTTCTCCAGGTTTCTGTCATTATAAATTGGAAAAATTGTGCAATTATTTTTAGTGTGTTTTAGTTATTTTAGTTATTTTTATAACTCCTCATGGCTCATACTCTGTACCTCTAATCTTTTTGGACTTAAGCATGGTTATAGTTCTAGAAGCAGTAACAGGTGTTAAGAGTTGGTCCTGAGGAGTATCAATAATCTCCCACAAGGCAATCACCTCAGGGGAGGCTGTTACAAGACATTCAGGAAAGAGGACACTAACTTCTTCAGACAAAGGAAGAAGGGTTGCATCTACTAACAAAGTGCACTTGCTGGAATATATGGATTCAAAGTCTCCATCTTTAGCAGAATGTGTCCATATAATCTTCATCCCAATTTTCAGGGTTCTACTCCTTCCCAAACTTTTATATAAGAGAATCTTCAAGGTCAGGAATTCAATTTGCTTTATAATATTATACAACCACCTCTATAATTAGACTTTGGGCTTGATTTTAAAAAAAGAAAAAAAAAAGCTCTTAACAGGATTGCCGGTTTGATTCCCACATGAACCAATGAGCTGCACCCTCCACAACTGAGCTACCAGTGGGTGGGGCTGCCAGATGGCTCAGCTGGTTAGAGCTTCAGCTCCTAACAACAAGGTTGCCGAGTTCAATTCCTGCGTGGGATGGTGGGCTGCAGCTACAGGAAAAAAGCGAGATGTTAAGGGAGGAAAGTAATGACGAACTGAAATCTACAAGAACACACAAGGACAAACAGGATTCTGTGTCTGTCACTGTCTCTAATCTTGATGGCTGTGTTGAGCTGTAGAAGTTGGTATCCTTCACCTGTGCAATGCACAAGCAGTTGACCCAGGACTTGGAGAAGCTGAAGGAGGAGCACCTCAAGATCTAGAGGAGCCACAGGTCCTTCTGATGCCCCCAAATAAGCTGGCAGATGATCCACAAGGTATGTTGTCCTACACCAATACCTATTGTCCTACACCAACCTTTAGAATGTAATGGCCACTGCTTTGCTACCAGCTTCTTTATTTCACTCAAAATTCTTTTGTAGCCAGCCTTAACTCTCAACTCTACAAGATGGGAGTTCTGGGAAACATAGTTCCAACGTAGCTAAATTGACAAAGTATGAAGCCATTATCCTTCCCACATTCTTTTTTATCTCTGTCTCTTTCTGTGTCTCAGTTACCCTTTCTCCTCCTTTGGTCAAATAAACAAAAGCCTCTATGCATTCAACGCACTTAAAGAATTATCTTGGCGGTGGGGGACACTTTACACGGTCTCACATGTCTAATCTCCTCTTAAACGTTAAGCTCGGCCAGGTCACCCATGTGTATGTATGTATGTGTTTATAAATATATACGTATATTATGTGTGTATAAATATACACATTATGCATGTGCACACACGTGTGTGAATGTAAGTGTTTATGTGTATATGTATAAGTATGTGTGTATAGATACATATGCCTGATGTGTGAACAGATATATATACATAGCCTGTATGAGCACACATGTGTATATGTGTAAAATCAGGTCCTTGTTTTTTATTTTGAAGTATGATATTTGCATAGCTATAATTAAAGTTTTCCTTCAAAAAACTGAGGAAGTTAATATGAAAATCTTGAATAAACATAAAAATAATGTGGTGGTTCCATTACAATCATAATCACTAAGATCCATTTCTACCAGTATAAATCAATTAAATTAGAACTGAGGTCAAAAGATTCCATGCTATATTTCTTTATTTTTCTTTCTTTTTCCTCACCACGGTTAATATAAAGTAGAATTTCAAAAGCATGAGTTTTATTATCAACCTTTCCTGATGTCTCTTTGTTAAGTAGCTTCTAATATGAAATCCTTATTCATTATCTAGATTCTATTTTATTAAAGATTGATTTTTAAAAAGGTTTTGTATTCTTATAACTTTCGATCTTTGGTAATTTCACCTGCATTTGACATCTTATTAAAAAGAAACCACTTTCACTTCATGATGATTCACTAAGTCTCTCATATCAAACATCCTTTTGTAGAAATTTGTTTATTATATGAACTTATGGCCCCACACTACCACCCACACCTAAGCACATGCAAAAAAGTAATAATAAATATGGTCTCCTTGGCCCTCAATCTAAGTGTGCTCCCTTTGGGCCTTGTGTGCACGTCTGGCAAAAGGCATAATTTTAATATAATTATAGTGGTTATACCACTTCTCTTCTGTGCCCCTACTTGATTTCCTCCTGTCATCTCCTCCTGCATCACCCACCCATTCTGACTTCCTACCAGAAAGACATTATATCCTCTTTCTGTACATCTCTGTGCTCAGCTGAGTGAAGTACTCAGTATTCCAAAGTTATACTGTATAGATTGCTAGTGTTACTGACATTGGAATTGAGAACTCTTAAAGAATAATAAAATTCAAAACCCACGATCATTAGACCTCCAAATGTAGCTCTCAGGCAATGTGACAGAAACATTACAGGGCCCACAAATTACTGGTGCCTGCCTGCCTTCTATTCCTAAACTGGATCTTCCAATTATACCTAGAGAAATAGTAGAACAAAATAGTATGTCCAATACCTAATTTTCCCAGAGTGTGAAAGTAAAATGAGACTATTACCTTCTTCTCTACTCTCTCAAATACAAGTGTCTGACAACCACAGTTTCACCTGTACATATCAAAAAGTCTACTTTTATGTCCATTTTTAAAGATTCATGATTTTGATAAACAGCCTTAAAAATATACATACAATAACGACAATGCACAACCATAAAGAGAGCAACGATAATTTTATGCTCTACCTTTTCAATATGTAGTAGAAAACCATGCCTGAGGAAAGTACCCATGACAATAATTTGTGAAAATGTCGGGAAGCTACACTAGCTTTTGCTGAGAATTGCAAAACTGAATCAAGAGGGATCACAGGGGCAAAAGAAAATTTAAATTTCAAGCCAGTAAGGTCTGATTTGACATCTTTTAGCATAAAACTTGTGAGAGAACCGGCCTCAGCAGACCATAACACCAGCAAATCTTCCTGAATAATTAAAGCAGGGTATTGAAGGTGAGCACTAACTATTAGATTTGTTTTCTAATGTAAATAAATCTAGTTTGTTTTGGAAGCAGGGACCTTTCAGAATGTTTATATCCTGCATTAGAAATATATACTTAATTCAATTTTCACTGTTTTTTTCTTCATTCTGCATTTTATAGAAAATTTTGATGTTGGAAACCGGTTTTATTCTGCTTATCACAGTTGCAGAATTAAGTACAACTACAGTTGCTAAAGAAGCACTAAGCTACCAGAAAGATTCTCCAAGACAGAACCAAGAAGGTGGGCTTTTTCTTCATTTGAAAAACTGGGCTTTTTCAAGGGGCCTGGAAATCCAAACTCCTGAAGCATTCTTGTAGACTGAATCAAGATGTTTTACGTCTATGTACTATTACTATTTTACAAATGTGTGTAGCAGTTTTATTTCCAGACATCCTGGTCACCACCTCTCCCACCCCATTCTTGAAAAGTTTTACCTCCTGGCTCATATTCTCTTTCTCTATAATTATTTTTATCCACATCTATCAGTGGTTCTCAACTTTGGCTGTAAACCATATCTCATGAGGAATTTTTGAAAAGTACTGATGCATAGATCCCACTTCCAGAAATTCTGGTTTAACTGTGCAGAGATGGAGCCTAGGTTTTCATAGTTTTTAAAGTTCTCCAGGTGATTGAAATGCGCACCTATGATAGAGAATTGCCAAGGTAGACAATCCTCTCTACACCGGACTTTCCATTATTCCTAATCTACCCTCCTAGTCTGCCCTCCTCCAGATAGCATGTCCTCCGCCTCACTTCAGCCACCACGCCCACGGTTATACAGTAGAACTGACCAATATCTTCAGGCCTCCATAATGTCAATTTTAAGCATGCCAGTCCCTCTACTATTCCTTTTTCAATTATTCTCTGAGCCCACTTTCACTTTCTATTGGCTGCCTTTAAACCGAAACTCACCTCCTCATATCCTCACTTCACTCTATTCCCACTTTGAATTCCATGGCCCATCATTATAATCACTCTTCTGCATAAGCCATAACTCTCTTGGCCCTCTCACATTCCCTTGTTTATGCCTGAAAAACCCCAATACGGGATAAATCCAATCCCCCACAGGCCCGATTCCTTGAGTACTAGACTGGTCTCACTTCAAATCTTTGACTACAAACCACAAATGATTCTTTAGATCCTCTAGCAATCCAATCCTATATCCCTTCCAAACTCAGTTAGCTAGTGTCCTATATGACTATTTTATACTTTCTATTCTACGCCAACTTCTAATACCATTTCCATTTTCTTTATGCTCAGGTAGTGGCCTTGCTTCTCATTTTATTTAAAAAAAAAAAATAGAAACCATCATAAAAAGAAGTTTCCACCACAAAAATCTATCTACACCTATACCTTGTCTACATACATTGCATTGATAACACAACATCAAAATCATAATAATCCTCAAGATGAGTCTATACCAATTATTGAGAAAAAGTTTAGGAATAAAACAGGACAATCAAGTAAAGGAAAAGACCTCCTCTACAATAGAAATAAACGAGGATATATGCACTGCATTCATTGCTTTGACAAATATTTATTGATCAGCTATCATATGCCAGTTAATATTGATTGTGTTGAAGCTACAACAATAAATAAAACAAAGTCCTTTAATGCCCCAGTGTTCCCTTTATCTTAGGACTTTTGCACTGTCTGTATGGAAAAGTCTCCCCACCTGCTTCAAATCTTGGCTCATATGTCACTTTCTCAGTAAAGCCTGACCTTTCCATACTGTTATAAATTTCAATCTTATTCCCTCCCATACATATACATACACTCCTATATCCCTTATTCTATTTTATTCTTTATTTTATGTATAGCACGTTTGTTATTTAATATACTTTACAATATATTTATTATATATATTTTTTTAATTTTCTGTTTTCTGTGCTAGAATGTGAACAACATGAGTGTAAGTACCTTGATTTGCTTTGTTCACTGATGTATCTCAAGCACCTAGAATAATCCTTGTACAGAGGAGACTCAATATTTGTCAGATCACTCTTTCCCATTTTCTCCATTTTCTCTGTGTGGAGCTCCTGTTAGATATATGTTTGGTCTTTCTGCAACATCTGCCATATCATTAAACCTCTCTTTTGTGATTTCTTTCTCTTTAACCCTTTGTTTTGCCTCTAAATAATTTCCTCACACCCAATTTCCTGTTTACTAATTCACTCTTCAGCTGTGTCTGTTTAACCTCTCCATTGTATTATTAGTAGCTTTTCTATTTTTATGTTTGCTTTACATTTCTGGAAGTTCAATTTTGTCCTTTTCAATATACTTATATTGATAATACTCTACTATGTTGTGTATTTTATTCATTTTTATATCTCCATAAATAAGCATATATCATCATAAACATACATGTTTCATAGTGTCTGCTAATAATTCTAATATCTAAAGTACTTAGGCATCTAATATTATTGTTTGTGTGTCTATTGACACTAAACAGAGGTTGATTTTCCCTCGTGTCCTTTGTATTTGGGATTGCGAGGGGCTCCATCTGTGACAATCTTGTGTGGACTAAGTTTAGGGTGAGACCATCCAAAAGCATTTGCATTTGTTTCTGTCAGCCACTCTCAAACTAGCTGAGCATCTTTTTTATGTTAAATTTCTCAACTTAGTAACTTCCATATTATACTGGTAATATAAAGTCAAACTTCACACACATAGCAGAAACATGATTACAAATTATTAATTCCACACAAAGAACTAAATAGAAATATATAAGCTTCCTCATTATCTCCCATTTGTAGGCATTTTTGTTGTTGTTGTTCACACTTTCACAAGGCATGCAGAGATGTCTCATTTCCTACTCTCTGTGTTGTTAAGATCCAAGCTCTAATTCCCTGTCTCATAGGGCCATTAAATCTAAGTCTTCCAATAAGTTTGACTCCACAATATTAAGTCTATATTAGTTCACTCTTTGTTTTGGCCATACAGATGTCACTAAATTTCCCATAAATTCAGCTATGCATCAAAAGGATGTTCGTTACATCTTAACCATAATTTCTCATTGTTTTGTTGCAGGCAGGTTTTCAAAATATACATGAAAATAAAATTGAAAATAAATCAATAATCATACTTATAATGATTGCAAATTATATGATTCCTCTTACAATCTTCTCCAATATCTTTCATTTCCAGTTTTTCAAGATAATGCTGTGTGCACTATTTGGTAAAGTGGCTTATGTCAGTTTGTATTAGTTAAATGTGTGATTATTTTTAGTTTTCACTGTGATTCAAGAAAAGATAACAAAACCACGTTTTAATTCTAACTCAACCTAATAGAATGAATGATGTACATAATAACATGTAAATATACTTAGGAAAGCACCTCAGTATACTTACATGTTATTAATACCTTCAATCTTCATAACTCTGATAGATGAGTACTGCTAGTAACTTCCATTTTAAACAAAAGGAAACTGGCATACAAAAGAGTTACATGACCTGCTCAAGATAACACAGTTAGTGTTTTAGTTGAAAATTTTACCTAACAATTCTGATTTTAGATACTAACAGAATAACTATTCTCTCTTATAAATAAAGTAACTACAAAAATCGTAGGCCATGATGAGTGTAAGTAAGAAGATAAAGTTGTTTGGGATTTTAGAGAAGGGAGAGATTACTTTTAAGTTGGGGTTGAAGATCAGGGAGAGTAAATCAGTGTTCATACAATAACACTTATAAAACAACTTAACAGAATATCTCAGATTCACTAGCATAATTGACCATCAGAAATAGCACATTGTCATAATATCAAACATGCCATATAATGATATCATGTACTACATAGACTAAGTTTCTTGCATATAGTCAGCTCTGAACAAATGTCTGAAGGTATTTGCCTCTGTATTTGTCTTTCCTTGATATTTCTTCTTAGTCATTGACACTAACTTTGCATATAATAGTGCTTAATAATCTTTTCAATTGAATTCAGTTGAAACAGACTAAACTACGGTTTCTTTTCTTTGAGCACATATGCCCGGGGCAGTGAAGCGGGAGCAACCTAGACACTGAGTTTCTAGGGAAACTCACAGGAATTCAGCCAAGGGCTGAGGGTTTTTAATTGCCATGAACAATTAAAAGGATGGATAATTGTGTTGTTTATTTGTTGATTTTTATGGCTGTCAACATTATATTTTGTAACAAGCACATATGGCTGTCCAAGCTACCTTATAGTAACAGGAGCACAAAATCAAAATAACATTATTTCCCTTTTTTTTCTTGTTCATGGCAATTAAAAACTCCAAGCTCTTAGATATCAGTATTACAGGATAAACTCATACAAAAACAATTTTGGATTTGGTTTTGGGCTTCAGAATTTACTCTTCCAGGCAAAAATACTGCGATTACCTACCAAAGTTTCAAACATCTATTTCTAACGATCAGGTTCTCTTCTCACAACATGGTTTATTTCAACATTGGTAAAATTTTTCAATCCCTCAAAATGTCTTATTTTTATTTAGAATAGATAATCTGGCTTAAAGTTTTATTTAAAATTTTCATTGCTAAAATTTGATCCACTTATCCCAATGATATTGGCCAACATTATTTAGAGTGCTGATTTAATCCTTTCAACAATCTTATGAGGCATGTATTATTACTATTATCATTTCCATATTATATATAAGGAAATTGAGAATCAGAGAAATTATCTAATATGTCCAAGGTTATACAACAACTAATTGGTGAGCCTGCTGATAAACCCAGATAGTTTACCTCTGGGATATCACACTTAACGACTGTGTCTGCCACAGCATCAACTGTAGGAGTGATGTGTGCCAGAGACCAATTAGGACCTGCATCTTTGGTACTTTAAAAGAAGGGTTGAGAGTAGCTATGGAAAACTTCTTTTAGAAATGCTACCTGCCATTTTACTCAAGTATCTAGGAAATAATTGCTGCCCGTTTTATGAAGATGCTAAACCTAGCTGAGCAGTTGCTTTGTTGTTGATTCCAAGTAGTTCTCTAAAGATGCCCTTGAGTTGGAGAATCAGATCCCAAATGAAAAGGGATGTCGCAGCCTGTGCTGAGTAAGCAGGATAACCATTGGAAGACATAAACATAAGAGCAGAGATCATATTTCCTGACTTTTATGTGGGTCCATCAGACCTATATTGTTCAATGTATGGAGTATCCTACATGGAGGAATAATAATTGATGTGCCTAAGAAGTGTCATTTTTCTCTTTCCCTTCTAATTGTTCTTTCAAATCCATCTTCCTAAATGTTAGAACCATCTGTATAGGAAGTTCCAGTGTGTGAGATGACAAAGCAATTATTTTTAAATATTTCTGTTTCATAACAAAAACATAAATAAAGCTTTGTAAAAGATATTAACGGGGTGAGCGGATGGCTCAGTTGGTTAGAGCACGAGCTCTGAACAACACTGTTGCTGGTTCGATTCCCACATGTGATGGTGGGTGGCGCCCCCTCCAACCAAAGATTGAAAACGGCAACTGGACTTGGAGCTGAGCCACGCTCTCCACAAATAGGTTAAAGGACAACAACTTGGAGCTGATGGGCTCTGGAGAAACACATTCTTCCCCAATATTCCCCAATAAAATATATATATATATATATATATATATATATATATATATATATATGATATTAATGAACAGCAAAGAAAATTCTTTCTAGAATATTTATCTCAAGCAAACATCTTCAGAAGGATGCAGTAAGGAGGAAGAAATTAATCAAAACCAGGAACTAGAAACAAACCTTTTTTAGTAGTAAAGAAACACTCAAGATATACTTTGTAAAAGTCAAAATCATCGTATCAATTGAAGCATGAAGTTTGACTTCTCTACTTGGGCTACAAATTTCACTTTTCTCCTTTATCTTCATGGGAGATCAAATTAATAATAAAATCAAAAGCAGTCTTCTCTGTAATTAAAAATTATTTCAGTGTATCAAATTTAGCCTAATGTTATTACTCTGATCAGGAATTATCTAGATATTTAGGAGGTATATAAAAGAATACATAAATTATTGGGGGTTGATATTCACCTGCTTACATAATCAGGTTCGAGCACCTTAAGTTCTTATTGAAATCACTAGTAATAAGGATTAACATAGTTTGATAAAACTTGAAGTAAGTATAATCTAAATCCAATGATATCAGCATCTACCTTGTTCAGAAACATATCCAGAACATTACTGGATTTGTTCAGTCATGGAAACCAATGAAATGCTGCTATAATTTTCAAAGTCAAATAATTTCCCTTTCTTAAACAATGTAAGATCTCAGAAAATGAAATTCAAGAAAGTTTGTACTTTTGAGTGCATTTATCCGGGAATCTGTAAACTGCTTAAAGGATATGATAAAAGTATTAAGATTTTGCCTGCATGAGCAAGAGAAAGACAGTGGGTTACATATAAGGGAACTCCTATAAGACTATCAAATGACTTTTCTACAGAAACTTTGCAGGCCAGAAGGGAGTGGCAGGAGGTATTCAAAGTGATGAAAAACAAAGGCCTACAACCTACATTGCTTTATCCAGCAAGGCTATCATTTAAAATTGAAGGAGAGATAAAGAGCTTCCCAGAAAAGAAGAAACTAAAAAAACAGATTACCACCAAGCCAGCATTGCAGGAAATGTTAAAAGGGCTTCTGTAAGCAGAAGAAAGATGAAAACAATCTAAATAATGAAGACCAGAAATACAAATAACAAAATGGCAATAGCTATGTACCTATCAACAATCACTTTAAATGTAAATGAATTAAATGCTCCAATCAAAAGATATAGGGTGGCTGAGTGGGAAAAAGAACAGGACCCTTGCATATGTTGCATACAAGAGACTCACCTCAGATCAAAAGACACACACAGGCTGAAAGTGAAGGGTTGGAGTAAGATGTTTCATGCAAATGGAAATGAGAAAAAATCTGAAGTAGCAATACTTATATCTGACAAAATAAACTTTAAAATGAAGAATTCAGTGGTACCTCGGTATTCAAACGTCTCCATTGAGGAACATTTCGGGTTACGAACGCTATAAATTTTATGGATCTATAGTATCATTACATAGTAAAATTCATGCCAAATTTGCAGTTTTAGGGGTTGATTTTAAAGGTCTGGAATGGATTAACCCATTTTGCTTAGAATGGATTTAACCCATATTGGATTAACCCACTTTCTATGAGGAAACTGTGCCTCAGTTTTCGAACATTTCAGAACTCGAACAGTCTTCCGGAACGGATTCGAAAACCGAGGTTCCACTGTATGTTAAAAGACAAATATGGACACTACATAATAATAAAGGGATTGATCCAACAAGAGGACATAACTTTAGTAAACATCTATGCACCCAACATAGGAACACCTAAATATATAAAACAGGTACTGACTGACATAAAGACAGAGATCAATAGTAACACTATTATAGTAGGGGACTTCACTGACCTACATAACCATAAAATAATAGACTTGTGTTGTTTTAAGCCACTAAAGTCATGGCAATTTGTTATAGTAGGAAGAGAAAAACTGATATGGTAAGAGATTTGTTAAGTATATCTTCTCTTTCCCTTAGTTTCCTGTCTTTACAACCTCTTGGCTGTCACAGTAAAACTGTAAAGGTATTTCTGGTTCAGTGTATCTGATGTTAATCTTTCACAGTCAATCTAAAAACAAGTTACAAATTTCCAAGCAACTAATTCATAAATGACAATAAAACCCAATGTGAAAACAATAATTGCTAGGCATCTCAAAGTCCTAAATTGGTATATTTAAAATAGAGATTTGAGAGAGACAGAAGTTGATAATAGGTTTCTCATGTTCTTGGTGCATATAAAAACTTATAGAGTTGGGGCTAACAACAAAAAAAGAGTTTTGACCACCAGTATAATTTAATGAAGTAAAAACAAAACACATCAAAATGAGAGAAATGAACAATAGGCAAATAATGGTAGAAGTCTCAATGTGAGAACCAAACTGTGGACTGTGACTGAAAAACAATGAGAATCCTTGAAACAGATGGCAACTCAAGCACAATGGCAAGCATGTAATTTTATATAAAAACTCTCATGAGATTAGTCTGCTTTTCCCTGTCTCGGTGAATAATGTCATCATCCACCAGTGGAACAAAGCAAAAACTGGCATCAGTTTTAACTTTCTCTTTTTCCTTACATCTGATCAATCATCAATTCCTGTCACCCCAACTCCATACACCTCTCCATTCCCTCAACTATTTATCTGGAGTGGACCACCTCTATTTCTTACCTGGTTTACTCCAAAGCTCCCTGACTTCTCTCCTAAACCCTTTCCAGGTCATTCTTCAAACTTCTTCCAAAGTGATCTTCTTAAAGCACAAATTGGACCAGTTAATCCTCCAGTGGCATCTGGAGCCCTTGCAATGAAGTTCAGACTCCTTAGCATGGATTATACGAGTAGTTCTTAATAATGTCATCTCTTTTTTTCTCCTCCCTCCAACCCTGTACTCTCTTCCAAAAGTATAATGAATTCCTCCTCATAGTTGCTTGGATACACCACAATTTTCTAGCCACTGAACCTTGCGCAGGCAGTTTTCTCTGCCTGAAAAACACTTCCACACCCTCTACCTACCCCCACTGACCTCACCTGGCTAATCTTATGCATGTTTCAGATCTCAGCTAGCAATAGCACTTTTGCCAGGTAGCCTTCCTTGATCTTCAAAATTGAGTGAAGTGACACTCCTACGGGCTCCCAAATATCCCATAACCACATACCACATTGTAACTGCCTATTCATTTCCCTGTCTGCACACTAAAATGTTACCTTCTTGAATGGAGAGACTTTCTTCTAACCAGAGTTAACTATTGCACCAAGCACAATGCTTGACACATAGTAGATTTTTAATAAACATTTTTCAAATGATGAATAAAATATACATATATACAACATATATTTGTAAAGAAAGAAGTTACAGAATTCACTCTAATTTTTTCCACCTCGGACTAAATGCTGATACTGTTTACTAGAATGAGGTAACCAAAATTTAGCCAAAGAAGCCAGCACTATTAGAAATTTTATAGTCATTTATCCTCAGCCAAATGTCAAGTAAGTGTGCAACACTAAAAGCTACTCTTTCTCAAATGTGCCTCAGTAATATTAACCAAAAATCACAAGATTTCTAGCTGTTTCCTTGGTAAAAAAGCTAAAATGCCAGTCATATAACAAAGAGGACCTCATTATTTCTCCCCTCTCCTTTATTCTACTCAGGGCTTAACTCACCCGATGCTCTGCCCTCACCAGCCGCTCTGTTTCCTCTCTCTGCTCCTCCCATTCCCCCAGGCTTTATCTAACTCGTTACTGGACAAAAGATGTTGACTACATAGCTGAGTCTAACATGTTTGGCTTCCAAATTCTTCTAAGTAGTCACAGAAAAAATGTCCTTTCCTTTATCATTTATGTGTTACCCAATAGGAATACCTTTATCTGGCTTCTAGTCCTGTGTCCTTTGTAAAATCACAAAACTCATTTTTACTATTTTTCTGGCTATAAGTTTTCATGCATTGGAGTCTCTGGACATTTAATAATTTGATTATCGAAACTATTTGCAGATGAACAGGATACTGAAATGGTTACTATTATGGTATGATTGTTCCCTGAATGATATGGTGTCTTTCTCTTCCATTACCAGTACAGGTGTAGCAAAGCTGTGGAAATTTTGCAATTCTGCAGTATAAACATTCTTAGATGTTAGACAACATTGTGAAGCACCAACGTGGTAATCAATCTCCGAAGCACTATCAGAATGGCTTTTGTTTCACCAGCTCTAAGAAACAGAATGTGCCCTCGTATGACTTCACATTTTAGCACTAAGATACGTTTTTGGAACTAAGTGCTTACTGTTACTGGAAAATAATAATCACTCTCCAATTACGTATTGCCCATTGCATGTTCTCATTCATTTAAAAAAAAAAATGTGGCTCTTAATGAAATTTTCAATCCTTGCTGTCTGAAACAAAACTATATCATATTCAGTAATGTGCAGCTTAATGACAAAAAGTTAAGTAGAACAGAATCAAGTTTATAGAAGAAATCTACTAAAACTTTAAAGAAGGAGTCACGTAATAAAGAACTCATTGAATTATAGTTTCTCTGTTCTTCATAATGAACTAGTTGACTTTTATACAAAGTGTGTGAGGCAGTGAATTTCTCTGACTCTACACACATTTTAATCCTCCTGGTATCACAGCTGACAGCTCCTCTCTGACAAATTTGGTGCTGAGCAAGTTAATCAAAATTCCATTTCCCAAATTATGATATTTAGTATCATATTTTTATCTTTTATTTTTAGTGAGGCAGGAACTTTTCCACATAAAAGACTCTTTTGAATATTATCTTAAGAGTTTTCTTTATCACTAAGTCATGTTAAGACTTTGCAAAGTCACGACTGGAACAGATCATTAACTTGAAGTTAAAACCTTCAGATGCCCAGTTCTGACTCCAGGATATTGGATATTGCTTTGATTCTGAATAATTAGCTCCACACAGGAAAAAAAAAAAAAACCACAGTAAAAACTATCACTTGACAACTACCATATGTAGTGTCTATGTTTCCATGGACATGCAGTCACTTGATTCTCTTGACTAACAATCACCATTTTAAAATCCAATCTGAGCATTATGTCTTTTGAATCAATCAGTTTTATGCATTTATAGTTATTGTAGTTACTGTTACATTTGGATTTATTTCTAGCAGATAATTTTACATTTTTTTTACTATGTTTCCTTATTTTCCCTCCTCTCCTTTCCTATCCTCCATTGATCGGATAGATTATTCTTCTGTTGGTCTATCGCTGATCTTCTGATGGTTACCACTAATTTTTTAATAGCACACAGCTGTTTGCTTTTCCTTATCATTTTTAAGTTTATCCATAGCAAATTGTTTCCTTTTAAAAATTCAGTTGCTAGTTCAGAGGGCAAACTTGTGTGAATTAGAGACAAGCAGCCCTTGCGCAAAAAGAAAAAGAAAAAGAATTAAATTAATCCACCTCCCTGGCAGTCATCAGCCCTACTTAGCTATATGCCCACACATGCCACCCTTTCAACAGCTCAGGCATCGCATGATCATGGTGACACATACAACTTCAGGCCCCTCACTTTAGCAAGTCAGGCAGTGAGGTGACAGCCAGAACTTAGGATTTAATTATCTTCCTAAGATGTGTCTCTAACGTGAATGATGCCTCCGTAGATGTGATGCCATGGCCAACCTGAATACCCCTATGCCGCAGTGCTGCCTGAAACAGCCAAACACTTAGCATAAACTTTTCTCCTCTTGGCTCTTTCATGACCCATGTGCTCATCACATGAAATACTTTAGTTTTGCATTGTTTGAGATATATTTTAGTTTCTTTTGCTCCTTTATTATTTAAACAGTAAACCTTGCCAAGGTAATTACTTATCCTAACTTCTCTTATCTCAAAGTACCATAGATTTATTTCTCTTCTTACTTGAGTACTTTGTCCTAGAGCACATGTTGGCAAACTTTTTCTGTAAAGGACCAGATAGTAAATATGTTAGGCTGTGGATGTATAGTCTCTGTCACAACTACTCAACTCTGCCATCAAAGCAAGGAAAGGCCATAGATAAAAAGCAAGTGAACAGAACTATGTTCCAGGTTCCAGTAAAACATTATTTACAAAAACGTGTGATGGACCAGTTTGGGCCCATAGTTTTCTGACTCTTGTCCTAGCGTGTTTTGAAAAGGATCATTGTGTGGTAAATCTTCTGAAGTGTTGTTACATGTGATGATTTTTTTCCATGCATTTAAATGATAATCCAGCTGGGAAAAAGTCTAGATTCAAATATCTTTTTATGTAAAACTCTAAAAATAGTATTCCATTATCCAACATTGCTATTGCATAATCTGATAACAATAAAATTCTTGTTAAATTGAGATTTGTTTTTAATCTCTGGAAGCTATTGGAATTTTTCTCTTAGACTTATAATAGACCTTTTTACATTTCACCATAATATGCATAAGTATAAGTTATCATTTAAGTTTATCTATTCGTGTTACACTCCATAATCTGCCAATTTCATGAATATTTTTTCTTAGTTTGAGGGAATCTTACTCATTCTTTTTTCAGTTCTTCTCTCTTTTCTTCTCTCAGTTCTTTCCTTCTCTCTGTTTATGTTTGTCATTCCATCTGAAATACCTCTTGTTCATATATTAATGCTACTATTATTTTCCATAACTTTTAATTTTTGTTCCATGATCTACCTCTTCATCCTTTTCTGATGCCTTCTGAGAAAGGTCCTGGACCTCACCTTCCAGCTCTGTAATGTATCTTCCAACATATCCAGTCAGCTACTGAACCCTTTTATTGAGTTCTTTATTTGAGCTATATTTTTCATACTAAGTATTTCTAGTTGAACTGTAAAAATGGCTGTTTTCTGCTTCATATGTTTAATTTGCTATCTGCACCAGTTGGGAATTACTTATACCTATGAGTTACAGAAAATCTGATTAAGTAGTGGCTTAAAGAAATTAAGCTGTTTACTTTACA
The DNA here is from genome assembly GCF_004115265.2 of Rhinolophus ferrumequinum. Lineage (NCBI taxonomy): Eukaryota > Metazoa > Chordata > Mammalia > Chiroptera > Rhinolophidae > Rhinolophus > Rhinolophus ferrumequinum. The sequence continues at coordinate 53,234,715 of NC_046288.1, forward strand.
CAAATAACAAGAGGTTTGGAAGTAAATAATTGTTGGCAGTTTCAAGTTTTAGAGTCAAGGTCTCTCCTTCACACAGTCTTTCCCTCATGGTGGTTAGATGGCGGTTGCTCTTCAGCCATCTTGTAAAAAGTAGCAAAAAGAAGGAAGGACAAAGAGGAGAAAGACAAGAAGCAATAACTTTATCAGGCAAACAAAGACTTTCCCTGAAGTTCTCAGCGGACTTATATCTTATTGTCTGTAATTGTGTCACATATCCAACTCAAGCTGCCAGGCCATCTTGATGGTAGGTTTTTGGCTTCTCAGGCTCTTATAGTAGATGAAGGAAGGCAAAAGCTGGTTAGAAAGAATACTGAGTCAACCAACCTGCAATATCTGCCACAATTCTCATTTCTCTGAGATTTTTTTTTTTAATTCTGTTTGGTACATGTATCTGTTCATCTATTAGTTTTTTTAAATATTGTGGCTTTTTTTAAATAATGTTTTCAAACTTAAAATGTCCTCTTCCCCCCTAGAAGGAAAGGGTGTTAGAGAGTTCAGCTTGTGATGGATTCCTCAGAGGAGGTGTACGAGCCCAGGGCCTTTATTAGATGAAGGGGAGGAAGATAGCCCTGAAGGTGGGAAACCACTGGTGTCAAGAGCAGCAGTTCCGTCTTGGCTCTGGTCCTTTTCAGTGCCGGTCTCCCACAGTTAAAATCACGTCACCTTATGGGAGAAGAATGCAAGGAATGCTCAGAGGGTATCTATCTGCACCTGCTGTTCATTCCTTTCTATCAGTTTGGTGTTACCCAGCTACCTACTGCTAATGCTCGTAAGCAAGTGAAAGACAGGTCACACAGTGCCAGTTCTCTGGAACTGTTTCAAACCAACAATCTTGTGACTAGAGAGAGAGGTACAAAGAGAGGGATGGGATAGGGCGAATTAAAAATCCACAAAGCTCACCATTCTTACCAAGTTTCAGTTGAATAAATGCTTGAGAGCAATGCTCTTCAAATTGTTGGAAGCCTTTAGTTAATTTTCAGAGTTCTGAAAAACTTCATTTTGGTAATTTTTGCCTGTGCTCTTATTGGTCTTATAGAGGAATGGGTTTTGGTGATCCTACCTCTATCATATTGGAAGTACTTCTCCCCTGTACATCATTTTCAGAATTTCTTTATATTAAAAAAATGTATGTGTTACAGATATAGAAGTAATCTATTATAACTTATTTTTCTTCATGTAAATATTATTAGCTTCATGATTTGAAAATAGGAAGACAACACAAAATAATTTACCTATATTCAGTAGTAAGCATAAAAGGAAAGCAAACAAGAAAAACTGCACAAATAAATATATAATCTAGAGTGCAATAGCCATCATTTGATTTTTGTATTCTTAGAAACTTTCACGTTGGTTTTTACCAGTATACAAGTGATTTTAGAATTTTGCTTATTTTACTCAGTTATTACAGGTTTGAGGCAAAAAAATTTATATCAGATTCTAAAAATTTAGTAAGATATACACAAAATGTATATAACTTTATCAGGCAAACAAAGATTTTCCCTGAAGGCCTCAGCAGACTTAGATCTTATTGTCTGTAATGTGTTTTTTAAATGAAATGCTTTACTTTTGTCCTAAAAGGTATGGAATTATTTTTTAATTTATTGGGGTGACAATTGTTAGTAAAATTACATAGATTTCAGGTGTACAATTCTGTATTACATCATCTATAAATCCCATTGTGTGTTCACCACCCAGAGTCAGTTCTCCTTCCATCACCATGTCTTTGATCCCCCTTACCCTCATCTCCCACCCCCCACCCCTTTACCCTCTGTTAACCACTAAACTATTGTCTGTGTCTATGAGTTTTTGTTTCTCATTTGTTTGTCTTGTTCTTTTGTTGTTTTTGGTTTATAATGTTGAAAAAAGAAAAGCATGGAATTTTTCTAAAATATTACCATTAGTCTGCGGCCAAAAAGGAAGTACTTTATTAGTATTTATTATTGTTGTCTGGGTCCAAGTTTAATTAGATTGTTAAAATGTTTTATATAATTAAAAGTGAACAGACTAAAATAGAAAAAAAATCAGATGGATTTGCATTTTTAATACATAAAACAGGAAACCTAAGAACAAAGCAAAGAACTAATATCCAACAATTAAAAAAAAATAAGCTTGAGTAATAAATTAATCAGAAAGAGAAACCTCATTATAAGGGAAGAGGAGAGGTAATTAGAAGTAACAGAATAAGTTAAATGCGTAAAATTCTGGTGAACATGCTAGCCAGCCATCACTTGGAGTGGGAGGGAAACAGTGCAGAAAGAACCTGTGGAACTGTGAAATGCTTTGTATTCTCGTACAAAGTGTCAAGCTTTTAACACTTGAGAGTGAGAAAAGACAAGAACACAGAAGGAATCTGACCAAGAGCAGTTAATGGCCTCAGTCAAGACTGCACTGTACAGACTCCATGTCTAGTTAACAATAGGAAACCCCAACTTCTTACAATAACATTATAATGAGAAAAGCCACAAACAAATGTAGCAAGCAGTAAATAGATACTAAGTATCATACAGTCTAGTTAGCTCTCCCTTAGTGACAGATCTGGGGAAGAATTGGAGGGATTTGTGTTCCAGGCATAGAATGACATTACAAAGAGAAAGAGTGTGATTCATAGGTAAGATGATCATGCATCCTGGTTTGCCTGAGATGATGGAAGTCTGTTGTCTTGGCTTAATCATTAACAGTTCCTCTTTCAATCTCAAATATGTCACAATTTGGACAATAATTCATATGGGCCAAATATGCGGTCACCCTACTTACATGTGACAACTTGAGCCTGTCACCTAGAGAGAGCTGTGTGACCCTCCAACTTCATCAGAATCAGTATGGCTAAATCATATTGAGATAGGGTGGAGGAAGGGCCTCCAAAACTAAACCATTAGCCACCAGTTAAAGAAAAGAGCCAGTAAATCAAGATGAGACAAGACGAGACAGAACCAGCCAAGACCAAGATGGCAATGAGAATCACCCCCAAGTAACCTCCAGCCACATTACATATTACATGGTCTTTATAATACACCTCCATGCCAAATGACACTCCCACTAGTTCCATGACACCTCCGCAGAGGACCCTATAAAGACAAAAAAAGTGTGTATTCTGAGTCTCCGTAAGATCTCACCCCTTCCAATAATGAATAAGAATATTCCTCCCCCTTATTCCCATATTAAAAAGCCTAACTAAAATAAATCACAGGCAGTGGTGTTCACCGCCATTGCTCTGGGCCAATTCTCACAACTCATCCCGCCCCTGTCCCCACCTATCTGGGCGGACCCCTGCAGGAGTAAACAGAACTGCTGAAACACACAGGATCTGAATCTGGTGCAGGAGAAGCTTTGGAACTTCAAAAGCTCTCGACATCCCCACCGGGACACGGTGCCCTATGACCCAGGCGAACTGTTAACAGAGGAGAAGCCCGCCTTCCAAAGAATCCCCCCATTGTGTGAGAAGATGGAATAGTGCAGAGAAAACATAACACTACAGTGTGGGAGAGAAACAAAGGGTGCAGTCAGAGAGAAAATAAAACATTCTACCAACAAGTACTGGAAAACAAAAGAAAGACCTCTTCCTATCAACCTTTTGCAGAACCCACTCATGTAAATGTCTAGGAAGAGAAATAATAAATCATTAATTGCCATGAATAACGAAGGCAACAAGACAGCTCAGAAAGAAAGTGAAAAGTCTCCAGAAAATTAACTTAAATATATGGAAATATGTGACTTAATTGACAGAGAATTCAAGATTGCAGTTCTGAAAAAACTCAACGAGATGCAAGAAAACACAGAAAGGCAATTTAATGAACTCAGAAACACAATTAAAGAACAACATGAACATTTTACCAAAGAGATTGAAATTTTAGAAAAAGAACCAAATAGAATTTCTGGAGATTAAGAACTCAATAGAAAAAAATTAAGAACGAAATAGCCAGCTTAAGTAATAGAGTTGACCAGATGGAGGAAAGAATCAGTGACATCGAAGATAGAAACCTGGAAATGACATGGATGGAAGAAGAAAGACTTGAGACTTAAAAAAAATGAAAGAACTCTACAAGAATTTTCTGACTCCATCAGAAAGAGCAATATAAGAATAATGGTCATACCAGAAGGAGAAGAAAGAGAGAAGGGAACAGAGAGTATATTCAAACAAATGGTCGATGAGAACTTCCCAAACTTGTGGAAAGAACTAGATCCTCGAATCCAAGAAACAAATAGAACACATAATTACCTCAACCCCAACAGGCCTTCTCCAAGGCACATTGTATTGAAGCTATCAAAAATCAACGACAAAGAAAGAATCCTCAAGGCAGCCAGGGAAAAGAAGACAGTAACTTACAAAGGAAAGCCCATTAGATTATTATCAGATTTCTCAGCAAAAACTCTACAAGCCAGGAGGGAGTAGAACCAAATATGTAAACTATTGAAAGAGAGAAATTATGAGCCAAGAATAATATACCCAGCAAAGATATACTTTAGATATGAAGGAGGAATAAGACCTTTCCAGACATATAGAAGCTAATACATGACCTGTACTACAAGAAATAATGAGGCAGACCATTCGACCACCATCAACAGGGACAATTTGTGGCAACCAAAACATAAAAAGGGGGAGAGTAAAGGCCTGAACCGGAACATGGGAATAGAGAAAGTAGGCATGCTGAAGAAAATGGAATACTCTAAATATTAAACTTTCTTTTACATAAACTTAACGGTAACCACTCAAAAAAAAATCCAGAATTGAAATTTATCTGTAATAAAAGAAGAAACAGAGGGAAACATCATAGAATATCACCACACAGAAATAATAGACCACAACAAAAAAGAAAAGAAACAATGGAGACACAGTCTTGCCAGAAAACTAAAGATAGAATGATAGGAAATCCTCACATATCAATAAGCATCCTATGTAAATGGACTGAACTCACCAATAAAAAGGCACAGAGTAGCAGATTGGATCAAAAACTAAACCTAACCATATGCTGTCTCCAAGAGACACATCTCAGCTACAAGGACAAGCATAGACTCAAAGTGAAAGGGTGGAAATTGACATTCCAAGTAAATGGTATCCAGAGAAAATCAGATATCAGATGAAACAGACTTCAGGGTGAAAAAGGTAACAAGAGACAAAGATGGACACTTCACAATAGTAAAGGGGACTATACAACAAGAAGACATAACAGTCATCAATATTTATGCCCCCAATCAGGGAGCACAGAAATATACCAAGCAACTACTAACAGAACTAAAGGGAGAAATTGACCAAAACACAATTATACTAGGGGACTTAAATACATCATTGACAGCTATGGATAGATCATCCAAACAGAAAATAAATAATGAAATAGCAGCCCTAGATGACACATTAGATGAAATGGACATAACTGACATATATAGAGCACTTCATCCTAAAACATCAGACTATACATTCTTTTCTAGTGTACATGGAACATTCTCAAGGATAGACCATATATTGGGACATAAAATCAGCCTCAGCAAATTTAAGAAGATTGAAATCATACCAAGCATATTCTCTGATCACAAGGCTTTAAATTGGATATCAACTGCAAAAAAAAAGCAGGAAAAACCACAAATACTGGGAGATTAAAGAACATTCTTTTAAAGAACGACCGGGTCAAAAAAGAAATTAGAGGAGAGATCAAAAGATACATAGAACCAAATCAGAATGAAAATACATACTACCAAAATTTTGGGGATGCAGCGAAAGTAGTTTTAAGAGGGAAATTTATATCATTACAGGCCTATCTCAAGAAACAAGAAAAATCCCAAATAAATAACCTCACATTACATCTTAAAGAACTAGAAAAAGAAGAACAAATGAAACCCAAGGTCAACAGAAGAAAAGAAATAATAAAAATCAGAGCAGAACTAAATGAAATAGAGAACAGAAAGACAATAGAAAAAATTAATGTGACAAAGAGCTCTGGTTCTTTGAAAACATTAACAAAATTGACAAACCCTTGGCTAGGCTCACTAAGATAAAAAGAGAGAAGATACTAGTTAACAAAATCAGAAATGAAAAAGGGGAAATTATCACGGATGCCACAGAAATACAAAGGATCATCCAAGAATAATATGAAGGACTCTATGCCAACAAATTCAATAACCTAGAAGAAATGGACAAGTTCTTAGAAACATATAGCATTCCTAGGCTGAACCATGAAGAACTGGAAAATCTAAACAGACTGATCTCCAGTAACGAAATTGAATCAGTCACCCAAAACCTTCCCAAAAGCAAAGTCCGGGACCAGACAGCTTCACTAATGAATTCTACCAAACCTTCAAAGAGGATCTAATACCAATCCTGCTCAAACTCTTCCAAAATATTGAAGGAGAGACATCCCTTCCTAACTCATTTTATGAGGCCAGCATTACCCTGATACCAAAACCTGGTAAGGACAACACAAAAAAAGAGAACTACAGACCAATATCTCTGATGAATACAGATGTAAAAATCCTAAACAAAATTCTAGCAAATCGAATACAACAATGCATTAAAAACATTATTCATCACGACCAAGTGTGGTTCATCCCCGGGACACAAGGATCGTTCAACATACGCAAATCGATCAATGTGATCCATCACATAAACAAAATAAAGGACAAAAATCATATGATTATATCAATTGATACATTTGAGAAAAAACATTTGACAAGATACAACATCCATCTATGATTAAAACACTTAATAAAATAGGTATAGAAGGAAAATAACTTAACATAATAAAGGCCATATATGACAAACCCTCAGCTAATCTCATAATTAATGGTGAAAAACTGAAGCCCTTGGCTCTACGTTCAGGAACACGACAGGGCTGTCCCCTACCACCTCTGCTTTTCAACATAGTGTTGGAAGTCCTCGCCAGAGCAATCAGGCAAGAGAAAGAAATAAAAGGCATCCAAATTGGGAATGAAAAAGTTAAATTGTCACTCTTTGCAGATGACATGATGCTATATATAGAAAACCCTAAAGACTCCACCAAAAAGCTATTAGAAACAATCAACAAATACAGTAAAGTTGCCGGCTACAAAATCAACGTACAAAAGTCCATTGCATTCCTTTATACTAACGATGAAATTTCAGAAAAAGAAATGAAAAAAAACAATTCCTTTTGCAATTGCAGTAAAAAGAATAAAATACCTAGGAATCAACTTAACCCAGGATGTGAAAGACTTATATGCTGAAAACTATAAGACATTTTTAAAAGAAATTGAAGAAGACACAAAGAAATAGAAAGACTCATGGATTGGAAGAATCAACATAGTTAAAATGGCCATATTACCCAAAGCACTATACAGATTTAATGCAATCCCCATCAAAATCACAATGGCATTTTTTAAAGAAGTAGAACAAAAAAATCATCAGATTTGTTTGGAACCACAAAAGACTCTGAATAGCCAAAGCAATCTTAAGAAAAAAGAACAGTGCTGGAGGTATCACACTCCCTGATTTTAGCTTGTACTACAGGACTACAATAATCAAAACAGCATAGTATTGGCAGAAAAACAGACACATAGACCAATGGAATAGAATTGAGAACTCAGAAATAAAATCACATAAATATGGACAGATAATTTTTGACAAAGAAGCAAAAAACACACAATGGATAAAAGACAGCCTCTTCAATAAATGGTGCTGGAAGAATTGGATAGCCACGTGCAATACAATGAAACTGGACTGCTATCTGTCACCATGTACCAAAATTAATTCAAAATGAATCAAAGACTTAAGCATAAGACCTGACACAATAAATTGCATAGAAGAAAACATAGGTACTAAACTTATGGACCTTGGGTTCAGAGAGCATTTTATGAATGTGACTCCAAAGGCAAGGGAAGTGAAAGCTAAAATAAATGAAAGGGACTATATCAAACTTTAAAGCTTCTGCACCGCAAAAGAACCATCGACAAAATAAAGAGGCAACCAACCAAATGGGAGAAGATTTTTGCAAACAGTGCCTCCGGTAAGGGGCTAATATCCAAAACATACAAGGAACTCATGCAACTCAATAACAAAAACACAAACAACCGAATTGAAAAATGGGCAGAAGACCTGAAGAGACATTTCTCCTAAGAGGACATACAAATGGCAAATAGACATATGAAAATATGTTCAACATCACTAATCATCAGAGAAATGCAAATAAAAACCACAATGAGATATCACCTCATCCCAGTTAGAATGGCTATCATCAACAAGACAAATAGTAACAAGTGTTGGAGAGGCTGTGGAGAAAAAGGAACCCTCATCCACTGTTGGTGGGAATGCAGACTGGTGCAGCCGCTATGGAAGGCAGTGTTGATGTTCCTCAAAAAATTACGAATAGAATTACCATATGAGCCAGCAATCCCTCTCCTGGGTATCTACCCAAAAAATCTGAAAACATTTATCCATAAGGACACGTGTGCTCCAATGTTCATTGCAGCTTTAATTACGGTGGCCAAGACATGGAAACGACCAAAATGTCCTTCGATAGATGAATGGATAAAGAAGTTGTGGTATATATACACAACGGAATACTATTCGGCGGTAAGAAAAGATGAAATAGTACCATTTGTGACAACATGGATGGATCTTGAGATTATAATGTTAAGCAAAACAAGTCAGACAGAAAAAGCAGAGAACCGTATGATTTCACTGATATGTGGTATATAAACCGAAAACAACAAAAGAACAAGACAAACGAATGAGAAACAAAAACTCATAGACACAGACAATAGTTTAGTGGTTATCAGAGGGTAAGGGGGAGGGGTTTGGTAGATGAGGGTAAAAGGGATCAAATATACGGTTATGGAAAGAGAACTGACTCTGGGTAGTGAACACAAAATGGGATTTATAGATGACGTAATACAGAATTGTACACCTGAAATCTATGTAACCTTGCTAACAATTGTCACCCCAATAAACTTTAATTAAAAAAAAAATAAAATAAAATAAAAAGAAATATGTCACCTCCTCCTAACAAATAAAACCCTGAAAATAAACTCAGAAAACAGAACTTTGAAAAGATGAATAAATAAATAAATAAAATAAACCACAGCTCTAAGGAAGGTTGGGTTGTCTTTTGCCTGAGGGCAGTATTTATTCTGTCTGTGGAATGGATCACCTCACAATAAACTTCATTTGTTCTTTTGTCTGGCTCATGCTTGAATTTTTTTCCCAAGTGAAGGACCCTCTTTCTCTCAACAATATCAAGTCCCATCCTTGATGTTGTGTCTCGTCTATTTGGGAGGAATTCCCAGGTGCACAGGAAGCCCAGACATGCTTTGAGCAGGGTTCAGAACAATCGCTTAGCTCACTGTTGGACTTGCTTTCTCTCCTCAGCCTTTCCTATCTCCTGAAGAAAGGGCCACCCCAGGAGAGAGAGGTGGTCAGAGAAGAAGAGGGAAGGGAAGCCTACAGGAAGTCAATCAACAAATTCTCTAAAAAATCTAATACTTTACCTTTGAAAACTTCTGGAAGGCAAATGGGCCACATTTTGGTTTAAGAACACCTGTTTAGGATTTCAGCATACATGTGGATTAAATTATAATTAAATTATTTCTTATTCTTAGTTTTCCCAGGGAACCTGTAAAATTCTTTCTCTTGCTCCTTGACCTACTGTCTGCACACTCTCATGAGAACTTAGATATAGGTATGCAATTTTCAATAAATCACTTGAAGTTTTACATAATTATCCAGAAAATCGATAAATTGTCTCAGCCTGATTGGCCCTACGGGAACTCGGTCAAAGTTATGTGGATCTACTTTATGCTTCCTCCTTCCTTGATGGTGGTCAGAGGGCAGCAAACAATACAGTGGACCATGACAGTACAGAGAACCTCTAATTTTGTCAGCATACTCAGTTATGAAAATGATGGATTCGTTTATGGGTTGATAAAATAGAGCTTTATATTTGAAATGTAAGAGGCACCTCAGAAAGGTAGAAACTTGGAGGACTCAAGAGTCCTATAAGATGAACACAAGCATTTTTCCTAAGAAAATATACCACATTACTACTAATTTTAAATACAAAATAATCAATATTAGTATTATTATAAATTCTCCAAATTTATGGTCAATCTGTTTAACAGCTTGTAATAACTTGAGCCAGCCATGTGGTTATAGTTTTATAAATATTATTAAGTCATTACAGTTACTCACCAATGTAACTGCACACCAATGAGTGTGACTTCTTTGAATAGAAGGAATATCATTTAAGTTTCCCTTTCAACAGAAAAACTTCAGGAAAATGATCAACCAAAAAGATCCATATGTAATAGAGACCTATTCCTTCTTAGAACATTAAGGTGATTCTGACCAATTTAGAAGAGAAACTATGATAGAAATTCAAAGCTCCCTTGAAGCGAAAAGGAATGGAATGAATAAAGAAAAAAAATTACTGAATGAACAAAGAACACTAATTTTAACTCTCGTGCAAGAAAAAAAATTTTTTTATCAATTTTTAGTATATTGGTATTGTGAAGATCAATATTTTCATCATTGTTTACATGTAAAATATTCTGTTCTCAAGTTCTTTGAAATTGATTTAGATTATCTTCTTCCAAAAAGATTTTAAAGAAGTAAATAAATGAAATAACATAATCTCATCTGCTATACTGCTTTTAGTAACACTGGATGCAAAATCTGCATAGCAATGTATATGTCCTACACGAGTAAAACATTAACCCTGGAAGTTAAGATTTTAATACATTTCCGGTCTGATTAGCTATTAAAGCCAAGAAGAAGGAGAAGGAGAAGGAGAGGAAGAAGAAGAAGGAGGAGGAGGAGGAGGAGTAGGAAGAGGAGGAGAAGAGGGAGAAGAGGAAGAAGAAGAAAAAGAAGAAGGAAGAAGAGAAACAAGTTTTGGAGCAAACTTGGAAAAGTCTAGATGATTATGTAGTCATTTAAGTTATTTTCTTATATATCACTTTTATTTTCAAGTGTTCCTTTTCTAGAATTCCTTTAAAAAAAATAGGCTGAAGCAAAACATAAATTGAGAATAGAATTTTCTCTATTAAAAGCCCAAGCTAAAAAGGGTCACATTCAAGCTAAGGGAAGGCATTCGACCTCATTTCAGCAAATATCTGTAGTACACTTATCATGTGTAAGACCACAGGCATTACGAAGGGTAAAAATATGTACAATACATGACCCTCCTTCCAGAAGTCCTTGTATGAGAGAAATAAAGCCATGTATAAAAACTCCATTGCTTACGTCAAATGTTGACAAAGTATTATGAGTAAGAAAGAAATTATCTTTTGCAGAGATTTAGAAAAGATTCCTGGAATTGGTAGTATTAAAAGTGAGTCTTACAGGATAAGGCAAATTTCAACAATCAGTTGCGAACCCTGATATTCAAATAAAAAACAAGTCTGGCACACACAGATTACAAAAAATACTAAAACCAAGACATGTTAATGTTTTCAAGAAATAGCGTCTAGAGGCAGGATTTTTTCCTAACACCTAATCCAATACTACATACAGACATGAATTTAAGAAATTATTTTGATGATAATCATTTTCAATCATTATGATCAAATAACCCCACTACCTATTTTATACTTTCAAGTAGTAGGTCGGAGGAAATAGGAAGTATTTAAAGTATGAATTCCAAGGACGAAGTAATCCAGTCTAAGGATTAAATCCATAGGATTTGGAGTTAAAACTGAGTTTAAATCCTTTCTATAGCACCAGCTATTTGACCTTTGAAAGATGACTAAAAATTATGTCCTAATTTTTTCTTCTCTTAAAATAAATGGGATAACATCTGTTTCACAGCCTTGTTGTAAATATAAAAGGAATAATATATGCGGTAATTTTATCCCTACTTTACAATTAAGAATTTGCTACATTTCTCTAAACACATATATGTTATTACAACTTTTTATAGAGTTACCTGTGTTTATGTTCTTGTACTGATAATATCCATTCTTTATCTTTCAGTTTATGGTTTCTTCATATAAGGAAATTATATATATGACATCTGCAGAAAGTAGTAGAGGGCATTCCTGGGAGACAGGTCATGAAAAGGGGAAACCAATCAAGAGCTGCTTTTATAAGGAGTTAATTTGTGCAACAGAAGTAAAAGTTAAAACCAAACCCTACACAGTGGGCAAAGAATACAATGAGGGTACCCAACCTCATGAAGAGGGGCAGCAAAGAAATTTGAGGGTACCCTGGCATCAGTGATTTCATGGAAATCTGGCAAGTTGCCCCCCTGCAAGAAGATTCACAAAACACAGACTCAAAACCAGGCTCTGAGAGTTATCACCTTTCCCACAGCCGAACAAGAGCCCTCGCCCTCGTTCCCCTCAATCACAAAGTCCTCAGGCCTTCTCCCTGTTAACCAGTCACCAGGGTTACTTTACACAACAAGGAGTACAGTTCGGCACGTGAGATTTTAACAGGGAAATGAATATCAAAACAAACTTGAAATGAGACATACTGGGCACCCAATCTGAAACCTTGAACATTACAAACGCTCCTTAGCCAGCCAATATCCTCACCCTCTTTTGTTTGGCAGAGCCTCTGGGACAGTTAATTTGTTCTCTAAGGACATTTTGCAATTCCTTTAATCTGAGCTGAAAAGAGGGTTGAGAGACTGACTACCAGATCAGTGACCCAAAGATAAACTTTGATTTGGGAATAAAGGAACCATTCATAAATTTGTTCGTCTTTGCTCTTAAGGGTATCTCCAGGTAGCACTCTGAGTCTGAATATTTATTATGCAACGTAGATGATTGGAGTGATGGAGGGGAGAGGTGTCATAAATTGTTAGCTGCTCTCCAAAATCCATGGTCTCCTCTGCTTCCTAGATGTGCATAGTAGATTCCTCACCCCTTCTCAGGTAGGTGAGGCCATCGAATGTGAAGGCGTGTGATCCAAACCTGGCCCAGAAAAACCAAGCAGTCTTCCTCCGCCTTTCTCTTCTGGCTCATGAAGCAGAGACACCCTCAGGGTGAACTTGGAGGCTACTCCTTGAAGAAGGAAGGGCATTCTAGCAGTCAAACTGTTTTCTGACTTTACTAAGTAAGCACAGAAACTCAGTGAGGCCACTGCAATTGAGATGGTGTCTTGGTACCGTTAACAATTGTTTACTTGCTTCTGTTAAGACTTCAGGTAGGTCAGAAGAAGAATATGATTTCATAAAATTTAATATTATATTCTGGACACACTAAGTCAAGCAAACAATAACAACCATACCTCTAATATAAGGAGTGTTACAAGTCATCATACTATCAATTGATACAGCTAATCACTTGTTTTCAATACTGACAGAAATTGGAGAGAAACAAAGGGCTCACAACATAAGTTTATAACTTTTGCCTTCACAGAAAAGGCAAGATTCTCATACATGAAATAGGACAAAAAGTGGTTAAGTACCATAAATGTTACTCTGAGAATACATAGTGTGGGAACTCAAGAAAGATATATGTATGTGGGCATAGGTTAACTTCAGAAAGTTTCCATGGAAGAAAAATAATTTGACGTTTAGATAAAGTCAGAAAAGGAGGACAAGATAAAGATGAGGTGGACTCATGTATAACGCTTTAGCCTGAGCTCCCAACAGTACCATCAGGAGTTCTTTCACGTTCTGGAGAAACTAATATCCAAGTCCTTTATTCTCTTCCAGTATCTCTGGGCCATTTCTTAGCAGAAAGAAAAAAGTTAAAAAAACAAGAGTTCAGGAATCTAGTTCCATTTTAACGACTTATTATTTGTATGAGCTTAAACAACTCCCCCTGCACCTCAGTGTTCTCCTCTGTGATACTACGATAGTAAGGCCACCACTACTTGTCTTATAGGATCAAATGGATGAATGAGCATAAAATCCTTTGGAAAGGTAGGAAGAACTATACATATGTTAGTCATTATTATTGCCATCCTACCTTTCCTCCTATTTGCAAAAGCAGAGGAGGGAACTATAGTGTAAATAATGTCTATTGTCTTCAAGGTTGTATAGCTTAGCTATGTGTGCAAGATAAGCTTTCTTTTACCCTTACCTAGATTTCGGGTTACACAGTAGGCACAGTGCACCAGCTGTGGTTATGCAGTTCACTTATTCAGTCAGATGGCCTTTGTGGGTAATTTGAAGACTTCCTGAATGAACATCTATCTCTTCACTGATTGGTTGTACCTTCTGTTTCCATGGCAACACTAGATCCATTCCACACTCACTTTCTGTTCCCATTCACTGTAACAACTCTTTAACAACAAGAGAAAGAAAGTTTAATAATGTAGAAGCATTTTAATAAATGGAGGGATAATTTAAATAGAAGTTTTGGGCATTTTTGGAGTCCCCAGATTTCTCTCTGTTTAGCAATAGACTCACAGTTTTTCCCTCTAAGGGTAAGGTAGGGAAGCAGGCGCTGTTTAGAAAATTCCTTACAAGAATATTGAGAAAATATTGCCCTACAAATCCTCTGCCATATTTTATGAACAGAGATCTCTAACATTTAGTTCACCTTATTTTTCCAGAAGAGAAAATGCATGTTCTGAGTTCTCATTTGCTATAGTCTTCATGACTGTCTCACATTCCTCCATCTTTCCAACTTGGCAACACCTATTACCTGGTCATGGGGTTGGGGGATGCAGAAGTGGGGCAAGGATCACAGCCACATCCAGACTAATATGTCAGGGTTCATGGTTCTGACTAAACTCACAACAATCCTGGGAGGTAGTCGTATTTTTTCCCATTTTTCCATTTGAGGTTATTGAGGCTCAGGATATTTAATTAGCTGGCAATCCTATAAGCTATAAAAGTGACAAAGCTGGGATTCAAACATACATACAAGTGTGTCTGGGCCACAAAGTCTTGACCATACCCTGGTGGTTGTACTTTCAGTACAGCATAAACATCAGAATTTTGAATGTTGATTACTGGCTCTGGTTCATAGTTTGGATTCCCTCAGAAATCAGAACTTGAGGCAAAAACCTGGTTGCAGGCATTTTACTTAGGAACTGATCCTAGAAAGAGGAGCGAATAAGTGGAGAGAGGAAGACAGAAAAGAGGAAAAAATCACTGTAAGTAGTCTTTCTTCTAGGATAGAGTTTTGATTCTACCGGGATCTCTGAAAAGCAGATAGAATTCCTTCTAGAATTTTCCAGCTGACCAGGGGAATTGAAGCCAGTCTCCAACTCCCACCCCCACTGGCTGAGAGTTGTCCCTACATATGTTAACTTCCCCTCTCTTCCTGGCTTCTCTTGTGCACAAAATAAGGAGCTCCCAGAGTATCAGAGAAGACCGGGGATAAAGCACAGAGAGACCCATAATTGGACTCCAGGTGGGGTTGACTGTTGAGTTGAGACTGAACGACCAGAGAACTGCCCACCACGGGTGCTGCTGAAATCAGAGCTGGACCTAGAGACTGTGGTGCAGGCACTAGGGGTGTCAGCTGCACCCTAATTCTAGGATATTTTACAACTTGCTGAACTAGCTATTCATTCAGCCTGTGATTTGCATACTCACATCTGACATGAACGTCAACCTAACTATAGTTACAGAGCAGCACTGTCATCATACACACAGCTACTCTACAGTGGTGATCATAGTCCACATGTGGGCTCTGGGTGCCTAGTTCTACCCCTAGGTTCATCACTAGAAATATGAATGCACAGGTATTTAAGGTCAATGTGTTTCAGTTTGCTCACCTGTAAAATGGATGTACGAGAATCCACCTCATAGTTTGATGTATTAAATTAAAATATATATATAAAGCACTTAGAAAGGTGCCTGAATATAGTAAGTACACAAAAGGGTAGATAGAATTTTATCAAATAATTTGCAATGACCAACATATCTATTTCCTTCTCTCATAGCAGATTATGAGTACATTGAAATCACTTCATATTTTCTGGTTTGTGATTATAATAGCTAACCAAAAGCTTTAAACAAAATAACTACAAGTCTCAGAAACCAAACAGGAAATTTTACCACCAAAAACCTGACATTTTCTTGGCACTTTGTCTCAGAATAATAAAACGTGTTTCATGGCATTTCCTCTCTCACACAAACTAGAGCTAAAGGGAAAGATTTCAAAGGCTCATATTTCTGCTTGGTAAAAATCCTCTACTCTGATGGAATATCAGCTGGTTAGAGAGGGGAAAAAACAACCACACAGCAGCTGAGTAGCTTCTGGTTTCCATGGTAACAGTGTGTCATATTCTGACCCCTTTAATCACTTGATTCCCTTAAAATAAAGAAAGGAACGAGGAGACAAAAACCCTAAGACAGAAAAAAAAAAAATGTTCCTGTGGAGTGGATGGTGGTAAGTCAGCAAACATGGCCGGGGGAGATTCTAACCACCTCCAGTTACGTGACATTTCCCTAGCATTATTTTTTCAGTAAAGGTGATAGGTTAATATTGATCAAGCAGAGCTTGATTGACATTACTCTTTTCTCCCACTGAAAGCCACAGTACATATGCAAGATGGCATCCTGGGGAGAGGGGACAATTTGCCACCAAGCTACAACTGGTCACAAGATAATTGGTCGCCACAGGAGTAAAATTTGTGATACTTTTCTTCTTACCATAAGCTTTTGCTTGATTTCTAGGAAAGATACCGAACATTTTTTGCAGGATCAAAGCCACACATCTCAAAGCCAGGTCCATGGAGCTCCTGCACCAGAACCCCGGGGGGGTTGCTAAAGCCTAGATTCCCAGAGCCCATCATCAGAGATTCCAGCAGAGGAAGCCTGGACCAGAGCCAAGGCAGTTAAATTGAACAAGCAGCTCCAGGGGTTCTTCTGCACCCTGTAGTTTGAAACCATTCATTTAGAGCCTGTGAGTTACTAAAAAAAATCCAACTTTAGCAAACTTTCCTCCACTCCGCTATGTGTGTTGACATTTAAAATATCATTTATAAATGTGACAGATTCCGCTTTTCTACAGGTGACCTATAGAGATAATCCATTTTTGAGACAAAAAATGAAGGGAAGCATTCAAAATCATTGATGTGAAAGGGAACAAAAATCTATTTTGGAAAAGTAGCTGTAAATTAACAATGAGAAGTGAAATCTGGGCTTGACTAATTTGATTTAATTTCCTATATTACCTCACCAGTTATGATAATGTTCATCTAATCAGCATGAAGAGTATGCTTTACTTTTTATAAAATAGTAATCTTATGCTAAAAGACAGAAACCTAATGTTATAAATCAGAAATTTATTCCACACCTCCTGAAAAATTATACAAGTGACATTTAGATGCCTATCCAATTTTATTCATACATTCACGTATTCAGATGTTTACTAAAGACCTATTAACTGTAAGGCAGTGCTCTGTGTGCTCGAGTTATGAAGTTAAAAAAAACAAAAAACTCTGCCATCACAGAGTTCAATTCTAGGAGGGAGGACAGACAATAAACAATTAAGTAAAATAGCTACCATGTCAGATGGTGAAAAGTGCTACAGAAAAATATAAAGCAAGGAATAGGTGTTAGCAGTTTTTAATAACTAGTATGAGAAGACCTTAAAAAAGATGACATTTGAGTAAAAACCTGAACATGATGAGGGAGTAAATCTTACAAATACTGAGGGAAAGAACGTTCAAAGCAGAAGAAACATCAGTGCCAAAGCCCTGAGACAAAGCATACTTTGCCTGTCAGAGGAATATCCCCAGAGTGAAGCTGGAAAGGAGCAACGGAGAGAAAGAGCAATAGAAGATGAGGTTAGACATAGTAATTCTAGCACAGGAGGCACGTATCATGACCTTGACTTTTCTTCCAACTGAGACTGGAAGAAGCCATAGGAATGTACTGAACAAAGAAATTATATGAACTGACTTATGTTTAAAAGGATCATTCTGGCATCTGAATTGAGAACAGACTGTAAGAGAGACAAGGTCAGAAAGAGGGAGCCGAATTAGAAGGTATTCCAACACTTCAAGGGTGAAACGATGTCGGATAAGATTAGACGGCAAACTGTGGTGGTAGTGAAAAAGGGTAAGATTCTGGGAAAAAATCTGAAGGCAGAGCCAAAAGCATTTATGGAAGAATCAGATGTGGGATCAAGAAAGAGAAGTCCTGGTTTTATATCTGAGGAATTGAAAAATGGAGCTGCCTTTACTAGATGTGGAGGATTGGGAGAAGCACGTTTTAAGACATGTTAATATTAAATCATCTGTTAGACATCCAGGTAGCAACGTCAAGTAGACAGTTAGATCAATGAATCTGAAGTTCAGGAGAGATATCTGAGCTGGAGGAACAAATCTGTAAATCACCAGCCTGGATATTTCCCAGGGAGTGAGCGTAAATAGAAAAGACAAGTTTAATGTCTAAATACTAGGGCACTTCAACATTTAAACATCAGAGTGATGAGTAAAAACCATCAAGGAACTGAAAAGAGTGGCCAGTGAAGTAGTAGAAAAAGACAGAAAAGTGGAGTATCCTTGAATCCAAGTGATGAACAGACTTCAAATAGGTGGTAACGGTCAAGGATGTCACATGCTTGGAGGTCAGGAACATGAGGACTGGGAACGGGCCATTAGATGTAGCAACATGGAGGTGAATTATAATCTTCACTAGAGCAGTGAGATGTACTTCTGGGATCGAACTCCTCCTTGTATGGTATTCAGGAGAAGTTAGAAAAGAAGGAAATGCCGAGAACCAGTATAAAAATTTCATTTCAAGACCTTAGCTCAAAAGAGGAGGTGAGAAATGGAGTGAAAAGGAAGAGAAATGTGAGGTCAAAGAAGTGACTTTTTCTTTCTTCCTTGCTTCCCCCCTCCTTTAAAAAAAAATGAATATTTAAAGACGATTTGCAATCTAAGAGAATATTCAAGTAAAAAAGGCCAATTTAGTTACAAAGGACAGGACGAAAGAATTGCTCAGCGATGTCCTTGAGTAATTGAGAAGAGATGCAATCTAGTAGGCAAATGGAGGTACTAGAATTTTTTTCTTTAGTAACAAATTGCAGATGCGTATAGCTGTATAGACATGTTTGTGCCAGCTTATGAAAGTCCTCTGCTGTTGGCTTTTTTTCTCAGGGAAACATGAAACAAGCTCGTCTATTAAGAAGGGGGATGTAAAAGAATTTTGGAGGTTTGAGGAGAAAGATAAGGGTGAGATCTATTTTGTGCTCTAGGAGACTGAGAAGGGAGTAGATGTGGGAAATGTGATATGACTGCTGGCAGCATAAGGGATCATCTTGACGAATATAGATCAAACTAGTCAGCTATTGTGATCTAAACATCTAGAGTCAAGTTTAAAAAATCCGAGTTAACCATCATAACAAGTTTTCCAATTCATTTATGATATTTCCCCTTTTAATCTTGTCAAATATCAATTTGAGTATTTCTCATTCTGCCTTGGAAGTGTTGAGTCATAATTATTACCCCTGCCTGCTAGATGTGAATTTGCAGGGTTAGTTGCTAAAGCTATTGGTCTTTCACTTTATAAGAAAGTGAGGTATATATTTTTTTAAACATCCCACTGTTTCAAACTCTCATCCTTTATGGCTTAAAAATCTCTATAGTGTGATTTAGGCTGACATACTTTCTAAGTTTATTCCTACTAACCTATGCTAAATGCTGCTCAAAGGAAATCATTCTCAATTTTGAGCTTTTGAGGTCTTAGATATTTATACCAAAAGCTGATACAAATTCCTCAAAGCAGAAATAATTTTAGTTCAAAACCATATGGCATATTACATGTAATTTACTAATGGCAAGAGAGATAATACTCAAATTAACCAAAAAAGGGGGTGGGGGTTGGATTTTACAGCTCAGTAAGTCAAGATACTTTATTTAAATGACAGGAATTCCTACAGTCAGTCCTGCTTCTAAGTTCTTCACAAAGCATGAGTTTTCATTCATTGCTACTGTTCAACACACTGCTTTGTACCTCACTGTAGTTCCCATTCATCCATTGGTTTCTGGGAAGTGACTCAGTAAGCTGTGTGAGAGAGGTATAGCTGGCACTTAAGGGAAAAAATCTGAGACATAGCTACATTGCGATTTCAGAGACACCACCTGTTATCACCAGGAACAACTGATTCTTTTTCATGTTTTCGACAGTTACATATCAGATGCCTGTTACCACTTTTTTGAAACTTCAGAGTACCTTACAGTTGGTAAGAGAGGGGAGGGATATTATATCAATGCCCACTTTATGAAACGTGGATATTTATTTTTTCATTTTAATATATCTTACAAGCTTATATTCAAGTGAATATGCCTCTATTTGCAGCATATTTTGGTCACCTGTGTGAGTTATTTGATAATGGGTATTTCTCGTTAAAGCTCCAATTATAGCATGTTCCTAAACAATTCACCTCGCCACTCTGTTAATATGATGACATTTCAGGGACTGCCTGTATCTCTTTTGTTGACCCTTTGATTGACTTACTAATTGACTAACAGACTGTTCTGTGAACTATAATGGCATATAAATATTTTCAAGCACATATTAGTGTCATAAGAAATACTATTTCATACTTGCTTTTAAAAAAATCTCTTCAAATCCATTCACAAATTAACATATTATTAAATTTACATGTCTCCTCTACTATGGGTGCCCTGTGTCATTTTGACTTAATCTTTACATTCATAAATCTTTCCTTCTGATGATCCATTCAAATGGAAAGTAGTTTCGATGATGGATAACAGAGCATGCTTTAAAGTCAGATTATCCTCACTTCAGTACTGATTTCTGCCTTTGGTACTTGTGTGATCTTGGGAAATTGACTTAAAGTCTGTGAGCCTTGTCTGTAATATGGAATATTACATCATACTGTCATGATGAGGATTAAACACACTAATTCCTGTAGCATACTTGGCCCACAATGCCTGACCAATGGGAAGAATTCAATAAGGTTTGTTCTTACTAAACTTATAATACATTATACATGTACTTTACCCAGGCTATATAGTCTATATGTTAAATTGGTGCAACAGTAACTGAAGTTTAAAAGGTTGAAAATAATTGCAAAAACAGCAATTACTTTTGCACCAACCTAATAGTATATGGGAAGTATTTACAGTGAGTTGATTCCCAATTCTTCCACTTATAAATTATTTAACATCTCTGAGACTCAATTTCTCAGTTGTTAAAATGAGATAATTCTTACCATCAAGTAGGGGGTTCATATAGGATTCCTAATACAGCCGCTAACACTTGGTAGGTATTCATTAAAAGGTGGAACTACAGCCAATTATATTGTAATAACTATGCAGAGTGTCAGATGGGTACAAGACTTATTGGTGATCACTTCATAAATTATATAAATGTCTAATCATTATGCTGTACACCTGAAACTAACATAATATTGTATGTCAACTATAATTGAAAATTTTTTTACAAAATTTAAAGATGGAATTAATGATTATCTACATTAGTTTGCTAGGCATCCACAGCAAAATATTGCAGAATGGTTGGTTTAAACAACAGAAGTTGATTTTCTCACAGTTATAGAAAGTAGGAGTGCAAGATCAAGGTGTCAGCAGGTTTGTTTTCTTCTGAGGCCTCTCTGTCTGGCTTGCAGAGGGCTGCCTTCTCATAGTGTCCTCACGTGGTCTTTCGTCTGTGTGTGACCATTCCTGGTGTCTCTTTGTGTTTCCTAATCTCTTCTTCTAAGGACGCTAGTCTGATTGGATTAGGGCCCATTTAATAGCCTCGTTTTAATATAATTACCTCTGTGAAGGCTCTATGGCAAATACTGTCCCATCCTGAAGCCCTGGGGTAGGGCTTCAGTACTTGAATTTTAGAGGCATGCAATTCAACTCATAACCTATCCTTCAGCTTTCTCATCCCTTTCCTTCTCACATAACCCAACTACCTTGATAGACACGCTAAAATAAACAGGGATTTCAATGTCCCAGATACCACAGTCTGAAGAAATAGAGAAGTTTGTGCATAATAACTTTCTTTTCCTTTCATTTAACTGTAAACCTTTTTCCCCTTCCCCTGCTTCATTTCTAGGTCTGGAAATTCTAGGTAGTAATTCTAAAAATACATCCTCTTTAATAAAATGCATTACAATAAAACACTGTATTTGAGTCATTTATTTTTTAGAAAATATATTTTCTAAAAAAAAACAAATGAATAAGCAGAATAAGCAAATTAAACAAATGAATAAGCAGAATACTTTGAAGTGAGAAGAATTTTCAACAGATATAAGAGGAAAACTTTTTTTTTACCAGAATTGATAACATTAATTTGACAAAAACATCTTTGGCAAACACCATAACTTGCCTACCCAATAGCCATTCATTCTCCTTTGTGCCAAGAGAAACCAAGTTGTACCCATCCTTTTTTAAGAAGCCATGAGCCACAGGGGAAACAGAACTCTTCAGACCCTGGGGATGAATCATAATTGGCCTAAAAGCCAATTACAATAAATCCATTCCTCTTTGCAGGGATTGGCCTAGGTTAGGCCAATGAACCTGAAGGGGAGTCTGCAAAGAGCTCTGGAAATTAGAATACAGGAAAGGGGTACTTTTTCCAGTATGAAAGAAAGTTATATGAGAATATGATTTTGGAGCTTCTGGGGCCATCTTGTCCTCCAGAATAATTTTTTGTTCCCTCTTAGACTATGCACAAAATAAGAGAACAAAGTCTCTGAAATCAGGGACTAATTGTTCCTAACACAGAAATTAATTTAAAAGAACTGCTAAAAGACAAACAGCCTGAATCACGTTGACACTCTGCTAGAAAAAGATCAAGAACAAATTACTGAGGGAAAATTAAATTCCAGACCAAGATTTTTTAAAAATTAGTAAACAAAATGTTCTAGTAGTGGGAAAGGTAACAAAGGTAAAAATTAGAAAAAATGGTTCTTAATTCTTAATTTTAAAAGCATTTGTTTTGAAAAGTATTTTTCTGTTTTTATAATAAAATACACTGAATTGAAAAAAATTCTCGCTTAAACAAATGGGATTCAATCAGTAAACCATTATCTGTGATCCCTGGCAAAACCAGCAGAAATAGTCCTGCTATTGTCACCAGCACCCTGCCATCATTTGGCACTACTTCTTGAGAATTAAAACTCCAGTTCAAAAATATTATGAAAAGATAGTAATTATTAGAGTGTTAGTCTCCCTCTGGTCTGAACCAGTAACATTGGAGGTTTTTTTTTAATATGAATCAATCTAAATTTTATATAACTAGAAAAACCAACACTTTCCACTGTCCTCTCCCTTTCATTTTCAAGGTCACCATGATTATATGTCTGTGTAGGTGAGCGGTGGGAGAGTTTTGCATCCTCATGATTTATGGAAAATTCTAAGTCATATGTACTACAACATATTTAGCACCCACCTGGGAAACTCTAGGCTCTATGAGAACAGAGATTGGGTTTGTGCTGCTAAGCTCTGTGTCTTCATTGACAATAGCTCAATAAATATTTGTAAAATGAACGGGTGAATGAATGGGAACCCAAAAGAAATCAGAGCCACCATTATATTCTAGTTGCTCTACGCTCCACCACAGCCTCAATTACTATACTTAACTGTTTATTATCCTTCACTGTACAACCTGATTTTTGCCTGCTCCAAAATGATTCAGAGTCAATAATGACCATTAAATTCCCAATTCAATACCTAGATTTATACTTATAATCACTTTTAATTTAACAGTGTTTCAAGATATTTCATGTGTCTCCTGTAATAGTTTTACATGACCCTACCTGTGTATCTGATCTGGCATCATTTCACAATTAGGTATTTTAACAGCATTCAATAAATAAAGCTACGGTTCTTCACAACTCCTAAGAAAATGAATTTACTCATCATTCTATTTTCATTTCTATTTCCTAAGAAAATGAACCTACTCATCATTTCTATTTTCAAGGAGGTGGGAACAAAAGATGTGACAAAACAGGTCAGAAAAAAAATTGATCATGCTCACTGCTCTGTAACCCAGTAATCACACAAACCAAAGTAGCAAGATGATCATGGACCTTTGGTGACAGGACAGATTATCTTAAAGAACAATTTACCAGGAAAGAAGAGTTCATCTTGTTCAGTGAATGGAAAATGTCAGAGTTTAATAGCCATCATTTTATAGCATCTGTAGCCTAACATACAGAAAGAAAAAAATCATAAAGTGTGAATCCAGGTGATAATTCACTTACGATAGACACCTTATTAAGTGAACACTTAAGATTTTAATTTGAATAAGTTAACACTTTCCTCCTGGATTAATATCACCCCTATTCACTCTTGAGGGAATGTGGTGAAAACAGGAAGACTAGTGGAGAAGCAAAAGGAAGTTCCTTGATTACCAACTGACCATTACTCCCAGTTCCTGCACTGATTCTAAAAAGCTCTTAGAATCAGATTGTCTCTTGGAACAAAATAATGTACCTTAAAAATATGGAAAAATTTTCTTCATCTTGGAGAAAAACAAATATTTCTTGGCTAGGTTATAGACTTAGAGGCAACTGGACTACCCATCCTTTTCAGTAGCCTAAAGTAAGAACTTCTGCCCTTCCCAGTCTTCATGGAAGACCCCAGGAACAGCAGCAAGGATAAGCAGATGGGAGTCACCAGAATCAGCAGTAATGGAACAAGAAACGGTTCAATGTTCTCCATGGCAATTCAGTGTTTTTAGTGTAATTATGCCCAATGATCTCATTTTCAACTTTCTTAAAAATTCCCACCGATAATTTACAGTAAAATTAGAAATGTAAATTAGCATGAAGAAAATAAGAGAGTCAGTGCAACATGTGAGAGAGCAGTACAAATTCTGGAATCAGACACTTCTGGGTACAAATCCCAGGCCCCCAATTTCAAGCTGTGTCAACTGGGGAAGTTACTGAATTTTTTCAAGCCTCAGTGTCCACATTATATTAGAGCAGATAAGCATGCCTATTTCATAGAATAGATTTAAGATTACATAAGATTACGTATGTTAAGCATTTCCTAGAGTGTCTACTGCTGCTCAGCACTCAAGAAATATACTTAGTGTTATGCTGCTACTAACAGTGATCTATATTCTACTTCACAGAAAAGCACTGCTAACATTTTAGCATATAGTCTTTTATTTTGTTTTCTATGTATGTGCTTCACATTTTTTATACAATAATGGAATCTTAATATCTGTATACATAATGATTGTAACTTGCGTTTTTAAATAAATTTTTCCATCTCAATACATAAAGTTCCACAATAAAATTTGCAATGACTGCATAATGATCTCTTTTTATCTTTACAATAATTTATTTCACTAATTCCCTTATTGCTAAGCATTTGGGATGGGCCCATATTGTCACTATGATAAACCATTCTGTGATGAATAACCTTGCACAGAAATACTTCAGCATAGTCCTCGTGAGGTTAAATGCCTAGAAATGGGAGCACTGAGTAAAAAAAAAAATGTATGTTCACTTTCTTAGTTTTTTGACACATTTTGACAGATTCTTTTCTAGAAAAGTTTCCCACTGAGATTCTCTTTTTTCTGAAACCATCCATAACACTGGGATCTTGTATTTTCATCTTCAAAGAGAAAAAACATTGCCAATATAATAGCAGTGAAAAGGTGTTTCATTGCTGTCATTATAAAATGAAAGCACTTTAATGGCTAATTGAAATCTCTAATTGCTATCTTCCAGTTGAAATTTATTCTAGAGAAGGAGTCAACAAATTATGGCCCACAGACCAAACCTCACCTGCTGTCTACTTTTGTACATTCCACTAGCTAAGAATTGTTTTTACAGATGAACACTTGCAATCAATTTGTTGATAGGCAATGCTAACTTGAACTCCAATTAAGCAAAATGTTTTTTAAAAAGGAAAAATTCAATTCTCATTAGTCAACCAGTGCTAGAAAAACTTGTACTCAATAATTATTATTAAATTTTGAATTTTGTCAAAAGTTTTGTGGAAATTTGTTTTCTCTCCTGTTATGTAAGTATCTACATAATATTCTCAATTTTGCATCTTGGCTCACACCACTTAAAAGATTTACTGTCTGGTTGTTTATAGAAAAAGTTTACCGACCCCTCTTCTAGAGTGTTCATTAAAGATATAAAAGATGGAAGGACAGCTGACTCTGAGTGGTGAGCACACAGTGCAATATATAGTTGATGTATTACAGAATTGTACGCCTGAAACCTGTATAATTTTACTAACCAACATGACCCCAATAAATTTTTTAAAAGTTTAAATATATTTTAAATATTTTATTTAATATATTAGAATGACAAATTTAACAAGGATGTTTGTTTATTCTTCATATCAGTGATTTTCAAACCTGGAGTTCTCAGGTTTCCCAGAGATCATCTTGGGAGAAAAATTAGAGCAAGGAAAATCCAGCAAGTCCGACACTAGGTTGGGGAGGGGAGATGATGTAAGGACAGTGTGTGGTACACACGTTTATTTCTGCTGCATGCAGAGACACACCATCATGTTCGTCAGAGATTCAAAGATTCCAGGATTCTAAAAAGTTTAAGAACCAACTGTACTTTACACAGTAAAAATAATCATTGCGAAAGTAATATTAACACTGAATTCCAGATCCTGCTTATAATTTCAGACCAATCACCATTTCTTTGGCATTTTGATTCCTCACCTGAATATTCTTTGTCTATGTATTATGCAGCATTAATGTGATACATACTTTCAAAGAAAGCAAATCTAATGTATGGTGGAAACACAGTAAATATTCCATTAGAATATTTTGTACATAATCATAACTCTGTGGCCTTGTTACCATGGAGTAGGAGCCATTCACAATCCCTAAGTTTTATTCAGAGAATAAAGGGGCTTGTAAAATAATATAAGTCAAATATCTACCACTTAGCAGACATGTTCCATGCACGATCACATTTAACCCTGTAAGATAGAAATCATTATCCTTGTTTCACTAATAAGAAAACTGAGGTTCAGAGAGGTTTAAACAAATGCACACAGCAAGTAGATATCGGAGGTAAGATTAAAATTCTGGTCTCTCTGATTCCAAAATCTTTTCCCTTTCAACACATCTATTGTTTCTACAATTTGTTTTTAAAAAACTAAAAAATAGAAATGTAATAAACTAAAAACAACTGTAAAGTGTTTTTGATGATGTAACATCACATCTAAAAGTTTAAGTACCTGAAATAAGCTTACAGTAAAATCTTAAGAAAATACTTCTAGAGTTATTCCAGAAACTTATTTCTATAATTACATACATAGGACAAATTTCAAAAGGAAAATTACTTTTCACAGAAATACTACTTAGCAAGTAGCAGTGTAAGTGGTACATGAAAGAAATAATATAATAATTTAAAACAGAAAAGCTCTTAACAGCTAATACTTATTGATTGATTGACAAGAGATCAGCACTAAAACAAATACAAGTGTTATATTTAATAAAATGTTCTCTGCTCAATATTACCTATTTTTATACTGATCTTGAAATAGCAATGGCAAGATCAGTATTTTAAAACCAGGTTGAAGGATGATCTAGTTTATTTGCACCCTCTGAGTGCTTTTTAAGAAAGTTTTTTTACCTTTCTGTAAGTTCTGTGAGGATACCACACAAAACATGCATTTCAGCTCTGATAAACAAAGCTTTCAAGAAAGACACTTCCCATTCTTTATTTGTCAACAGAAAAATATCATCTTCAAAAATACCTTTCTCTGAATATCAATCCACTACCATTTCTTCAGTGAATGGGTAAATAAGAGAGCCCATACAAGCATCCCAGGGTAAACATTCCAGTTTTATCAGATCATTCAAGCACATGACCCATAACACAAATGGAAGAAGAACAGCCAGTTAGGAATTCCACCCAGATATCAGGGGCTGGACCACTTATGTGAGCATAAAGAATTATCCTCTTCCCCCAAATGCATATCCCATTCCCCTGTGGAGCTGCGAGTTAATATAGCAGCTTACAGACACAGGGAAGCCGCCAGAAGATGAGGAGGTCATGTTAAGCCTGTCAGCAAAAGGCAGAGGGCCTGTAGTGTCCAGGTGTGGTGGGGACAGCAAGCACAGCAAGTGGCTGTACAGGAACACGGAGTTCCACAGGCCCAGCATTCAGGTGCACTGCCCATCTCAAAGCCCAGGAAATCACCTTCTTTGATTTCCCAGGCTGAGTGGTCTTAAGCATCTTTCTTTTACAGTTTACATCCAAGTTCCCAACCTCACCAAAGTTTCTCCCCACCAAAGCAGAGTATGGAAATGGCTACTTGTCCTCAGTCCTAGAGATTCCAGGCCCAAGAGCGAACTCCAAAAAGTGAGAAGCCAGAGCATAGGCCTGAAATTGCTTCTTTTCCTTCTATACTGCAACAATCAGGCACTCCCTAAAGAACCACTAGGTAAAGAATGCATCATGATGAAAAACTAACAGACAGGTCTGTCTATTTGCGTTTTTCTCATAAAATGTGGTTACCTAAATGCCATTAAGTGGCTTGATTCCTACTGATGATGCGTTACATTGCACCTTCCTTTGGTTTTCACAGAATCAGGGAATTGCTTTAGAGAAAAAATCATGTATCCCTCTTTTCCTCTTGGATTATTTTATTTTATTTCATTTTATGTGGTAAGAACAGTTAACATGAGTTCTACCCTCTTAAGAAAAATTTAAGTGCACAATATAGTGTTGTTAACTGTACACACAATGCTGTGCAACGTATTTCCAGAACATTCCTCTTGCTTACCTAAAACATGGTGCTTGTTGATTAGCAACTTCCTATTGCTCCTACCCCCTGCCCTTGGCAATGGCCATTTCACTCGCTGATTTTATGATTCTGACTATTTTAAATACTTCCAGATAAGATACTTATAGATAAATGGAACTGTGCAGAAACAAAAGACAAGTGTGGAGGAGGATATGGAGAGATAGGAACCCTTGTCCATTGTTGGTGGGAATGCAAAATGGAGCAGCCACTAGGGAAACAGTATAGAATGTCCTCAACAAAATAAAAACAGCATTACAATATGATCGAGCAATCACACGTCTAGGTATTAATGCAAAAGAATTGAAATCAGGATCTTGAAGAGATATTAGCACACGCATGTACATAGTAGCATTTATTCACAATAGCCAAGATATGGAAACAACCTAAATGTCCATTGGTGGATGAATGAATAAAGAAAATGTGCTACAAATACACAATGGGATATTATTCAGCCTTTAAAAATGAAGGAAATTCTACAATATGTGACAACATGGATGAACCTGGAGGACATCATGTTTACTCTGATCACAAAAAAACAAATACTGCATGATTCCTCTTAAGTTTAGACAAATAAGAGAGATCTGACAAATAAGTTTGCCAACTTGCCACTGTGTGTTTACATTGGCAGCACTGTACAAACAGCTCGGTCAAGTTTCATAACCTTGGTATATTAGTGTCGCACAGCTGTGTTCAGGTCTACGTGTGGCAGTGTCTTGCTGAATGGCATTCATTATTGTTGCGTGTTTTTGTGTGCCATCACAAGAATGTCTGAGCTTGAATTAGAGCAATGAACAAACATTAAATTTCTTGTAAAACTTAGCAAGAGTAGAAGTGAAATTAGGGACATGTTAGTCCAAGTTTATGGGGATAATGCCATGAAGAAAATGGCAATGTATAAATGGATTAAATGTTTTTCTAAAGGAAGAGAAGGCATCACTGATGAAGAGAGGTCAGAGCGGCCAGTAACAAACAGAACTGATGCAAACATTGCAAAAATTCATCAAATTGTGCATCAAAATCATCAGCTGACTGTGGGAAGCATAGCAGACCAAGTAAACATCGATAGAGAAACAGGAAACTCTTCACTGAAATTTGTGGCATGAGAAAGGTTTGTGCAAAAGTGGTCCCAAAGGAGCTCACCAATGAACAAAAGCAAAGGAGAGTCAAAGTTTGCCAAGACGTTTTGGAGAGACAAGACGATGTTTTAGGCCATGTTATCACTGGTGATAAAACATGGGTGTACCAATATGACCCTTAAACAAAGTGTCAAAGTGCACAATGGAAGTCAGCCAATTCTCCATGACCAAAGAATTCCATCAGTCCAAATCAAAAGTCAAAATGATGTTGCTAACCTTTTTTGCTATCAGAGGGATTATTCATTATGAATTTGTATCAACTGGACAAACAGTTAAGTAAAGAGAAAGAATAAACATGTGGGATTATATCAAACTAAAAAGTTTTTTCACAGCAAAGGAAACCATCAATAAAACAAGAAGGGATCCTACTGAATGGGAAAAGATATTTGCCAGTGATATATCTGATAAGGGATTAATATCACAAATCTATGGAAAACTTACTCAACCCAACTCCAAAAAAACAAACGATCCAATTAAAAAATGGGCAGAGGACTTGAAGAGACATTTTCTGAAAAGGACATTCAGATGGCAAACAGACATATGAAGAAATGCTCAACCTCACTAACCATCAGAGAAATGCAAATAAAAACCACAATGAGATACCACCTCACCCCAGTCAGAATGGCTATCATCAATAAATCAACAAACAACAAGTGCTGGCGCGGATGTGGAGAAAAGGGAACGCTTGTGCACTGTTGGTGGGATTGCAGACTGGTGCAGCCGCTATGGAAAACAGTATGGAGGTATCTCAAAATTCTGAAAATGGAACTACCTTATGATCCAGTAATTCCACTCCTAGGTATCTATCCGGAGAAATCCAGAACTTCAATTCAAAAATCTCTATGCACTCCTATGTTTATTGCAGCACTATACACAATAGCTAAGACATGGAAACAACCAAAATGCCCATCGGTAGATGATTGGATTAAGAAACTGTGGTACATTTATACAATGGAGTATTATGCAGCCATAAGGAAGAAGAAATCTTACCATTTGCAACAACATGGATGGATCTAGAGAACATTATGTTAAGTGAAATAAGTCAGACAGAGAAAGATAAGTTCCATATGATCTCACTTATTTGCGGATTCTAAAGAAAAGAATAAGTGAATGAACTAATCAGAAACTGGGAGACAATGAGGAAAAACTGAGGGTTGCTAGATGGGCGGGGGGAGTGGGGGGTGGGGGGGAGGGTGAGGGGATTGGAGGGCAGTCGGTGACCACAGGATGGCCACGGGGTTTGAAAATTAATCTGGGGAACGTAATTTGGTGGTTACCAGAGCGTAAGGGGGTTGGGGGGTGGGGGATGAGGGTGAGGGGGATCAAATGTACGGTGATGGAAGGGGAGCTGTCTCTGGGTGGTGAACACACAGTGTGATTTATGGATGATGTGATTCAGAATTGCACAACTGAAATCTATGTAATTCTACTAACAATTGTCACCCCAATAAATTAAAAAAATAAAAAAAAAAAAAAAAAAAAAAAAAAAAAAAAAAAAAAAAAAAAAAAAAAAAAAAGTGGTCCCAAAGGAGCTCACCAATGAACAAAAGCAAAGGAGAGTCAAAGTTTGCCAAGACGTTTTGGAGAGACAAGACGATGTTTTAGGCCATGTTATCACTGGTGATAAAACATGGGTGTACCAATATGACCCTTAAACAAAGTGTCAAAGTGCACAATGGAAGTCAGCCAATTCTCCATGACCAAAGAATTCCATCAGTCCAAATCAAAAGTCAAAATGATGTTGCTAACCTTTTTTGCTATCAGAGGGATTATTCATTATGAATTTGTATCAACTGGACAAACAGTTAACCAAGTTTACTATTGGAAGTGCTGAAAAGGCTGCATGAAAATGTTAGACGGAAACGACCTGAACTTTTTGCCAATAGTTCATGCCTCTTGCTTCACGACAATGCACCAGCTCACACAGCCCTGTCTGTGAGGTAGTTTTTAGCCAGAAAACAAATAATTGTTTTGGAACACCCTCCTCCCTTACCTGACCTGACCCCCAATGGCTTCTTTCTTTACCCAAAGATAAAGGAAATATTGAAAGGAAGACATGATGATGACATTCAAGACATCAAGGGTAATACAACGACAGCTCTGCTGACCATCCCAGAAAAAGAGTTCTAAAATTGCTTTGAAGGGTGGTCTAGGCACTGGTGTTGGTGCATAGCTTCACAAGGGGAGTACTTTGAGGGTGACCGTAGTGATATTCAGCAATGAGGTATGTAGCACTTTTTTTAGGATGAGTTCGCGAACTTATTTGTCAGACCTCGTATACATTTGGTATCAGTGGATATCCATTAAATAGACACAGTGTAAATGACAGCAATGTAATGACACCAAAAGCATCATTATTCTTGTGATACCAAAAGTATCATTTGTTATCATTAATTGCAAAAGTGTTTCATCTCAAGTTAAGCCAAAGAGTGACGTTCTTGGTTCCAGTCATAGAAGGAGAAAAGGTCTGGTCAGAAAGGAATTAAACATTATTCACTAAAACCAAGACAAATACATGCTACCTCCTCTGTGAAATATTGCCTGACTGATTCTTAGTCTAACTTAAGGAGAACTTTCCCATTCATTCTCAATTGCTATTTTTCTGTGTCTGTCTATGGGTCTGTCTGTCTGCCTGTGTTGTCTGTCATGACGCATGGGATAGTGGCATCATTGGATTTTACATGACTTTATCCCTGTGATCCTCCTGAGGGCAGAATGAGCTCTGATTCTCCTTTGTATCCTCTGGGCCTGGCATCAGTAGACATCGAATATATGTCTTATTGAGCAAATTGATGAATTCACTGATTCACAAAAGAACAAGCTCAGATTTTTTTTTCATTCTATGCAATGATTCCCTGCAAATATTTACCTTATTTTTTTTTAAAAAAAGTAATGTTTGAATGGTTAATTTTTAAAGTATCACTGAGAAGAAAGTAAAAGGTAATTATTCCAACACTAACCTGAATATTGTGCTTAAGTATTAGTGAGCTATGTGCCTAAAAAAGCAGGTTGTCTATAAAAATCAAAGAATAACTTGACTACCAGGTGATGGTTGCTAAGAGACTGCATTTTTTTGTGAACACATGGTGTATGAGGTATGGCCTAGATTCACATCCTACGTTAAACATCGTTCTTGGAGTTATCTAAAAAGTCTGATTTTCTATGGTTTGTCAAGGCACATAAGGTACTCCCTCTGTTATCCTGTTCCTGCTTTTAAAAATCATAGTCCTACATACAGAATATTATCTCAAAACCATTATCTGTTCTGAACCCCGGTTGTATAGATTACAGACTGAGGCCCCCTTTTGGCTAAAGCATTTCAGTGGCATTGAATGTTACCCTCTCCTTTAGTCACCACTTTGGAATAACCACCACTTCTGATGTCCTAACAGAGTTAAACAAAAAAATTTAAATATCTACAGTGTTCCTGTATTCCAAAGTGAAATAAAAATGAATTGGAGTTATTCTGCAAGTTTTGAAAGACTTTTGGTCACCATTAGTAGAACATAGTGGTGATTTTGCTATATTATGTCCAAAATAGGAAGTTGATCCCAAACCCTGCCAATGGGAGATCCAAAAGTACTTAGGGATTGTGCTAAACTCAAGAGTTAGAAATTGTATTTGAAATAAATATATCCATATTTAACTGCTGCCTTAGTTAGAAAGTCTTCATTGCAAGTAACAATCAAATTGTCTAAAGCAAAAGAGGAAAGGACTTATGGAGACATTAGAATAACTTGGGTAATGAATAAAATTGAAGGATTTGCAGAAATATCAGAACCATACTGAGGATGTCATAGACTAAAGCCACTGACAACCGAATAAGTCTCTTTTTACCCTAGTCTCCAGCCATATCATCGACTTTTCTCTGGGCATCCGTCTCACTTTCTCAGGTTTCTCCTCGTGCCAGGCATGTGTCCACCGCGGCACTAGAGTCAGAGACCAAAGGCAAATGCTCTGGCTCTTAGCCTCCAATATGGGAAGTCCCTGTGGAAAGATTAAACCTGACCCACCCTGGGTGGTTTTCCAGCTGTGGCACAGGGGTGGAGAAGGGGCAGGGGTTGGCAGGCCCTCCAGAACCACCAGAGATGGAGGCAGCCGATTTCTAAGAGAAAGGATGAAGCTGTTATAAGAATAAGAACAGAGTCAAGATAAGCAGGAAAAATCAACAGAAGTCCATTACTCAAACCATGTTGGCAATGATTCTAACATCAATTTTATCAGTTTTGTCACTGCAAAGTTATAGGGTCACCCAATCCCTGTCTTATACAATATCGTCTCTAATATTCACTAGTCTAAAATGTTTTAAACTTTTTTCACCTTAAAACACCAAGGGATCCCTGTGACAGGGCAGCTGATTCTTCTCACGTGTCCTTCTCTAAAACGCTTACACAAAATTCTGAGGTTTGGTTTTTGCCCATTAAAAGAAGACATCGCGTCAAAAGACAAAAAGCAAAATTGGAGAAAGCGAGAAAGATGCATACCTTCCCGACAGTCTCTAAGATTACTAAAATCAGTGTTTCCCAGTTCGTTAACTATCCCTCATTTAATTACAAGCACAACATTAAGGCTAACAGACATACTGAACCCCAATGGAAAACCATTATCCATACACAGGTGTCTGCTGTGACTGGAGGAGCCTCACTCTGTGACTACAAGC
Organism: Rhinolophus ferrumequinum; assembly: GCF_004115265.2. NCBI lineage: Eukaryota > Metazoa > Chordata > Mammalia > Chiroptera > Rhinolophidae > Rhinolophus > Rhinolophus ferrumequinum. The sequence continues at coordinate 53,269,147 of NC_046288.1, forward strand.
TGAAGTCTCTGATTTGCTCACCCAGTTATGCCTCGTAATAATTCATAGGATATTTTACATGAAGGAACATGATACATCTGCATGGGAAAAATTCTCACAAAGCACAAACTGTTTACTCAGCAGCATTTGTAAAAATATAATTCACTCTCCCCACCTAGAAAGCCATGTCTTTATTTTAAAAGAAGTGATGTTTAAGGAAGTGTTGTCTCACAGATAGTTGGAATTTTTTATCTATGCCAAAGATATCTATCTGCCAGAAGTGCCATAGATCCACTTCATAACTAGTCTCTCAAAACATCCTCGATATTATTCTGTTTGAATTGTTACTCATTCAAATTAATCTAACTCAATTTCATCCTGTTAACCCAAGAACATTTCCTGTGTGCCTTCTAATCATCTTTAGCCCCTACAACTATTCAGTTTGCTTTCCAATCGTACTAACTCCACTCCCAATTACCCACTGTAGTGTCTTACTCCCTCCCCCAGATTTACACAGAGTCAGTCACCTTCTCTTCCAGGATAAATATTTTCTGCTGATCAGTCACAATCACAACTAGAAACAAATGGCTCACCAAAACTAGGATATGGAGTGTGGGTTTGTTTATTTCCAAAGGGTCTACAGTCATGTACCATATGACAATGACAGACCTCATTATACGACATTGGTCCCATAAGATTATAATGGAACTGAGAAATTCCTATCTCCCAGTGATATCACAGATGTGGTAACATTATAGCACGATGCATTTCTGTTTTGTGCAGGTCTCAGGCTATGGATAATAATACCTGGGCCCAGGCGAGCTTCCCACAGACATCTCCCCTTTCTAAACCAATGTGACAACTGGACCTACAAGCTTTGTGGTTCTTATGATTGCAAAATGCCCTTCAGCAATAACCATTATGAAACTTTGAAGAAAACAAGTTTTTTACTTTCAAGCCCTGGAGCATACAAGACACACCAGAGGGCACACAGCAAGGTCACACGTAGAGAGAGAGAGTTCATGCGGATCTGGGATTCTGCTTTTACTGAGGTTGAGGGTGGCAGCCTAGGGTTCACGAGGTCCCTCTGTATTGGTGAATTTAAAACATAACAGTGAAAATTTAAAGCACAAGACATACCAGGAAGAGCTAAAAACAAGTAGCCCAAAAGGTCAGTTGTGGAAATCAACCAAGATCTATAACAAAAAAGGAGCCTCAGTGCCGGGAGGCAGCCTGGCTCCTTATCTCATCCCATAGCTGGCAATGTGTTTATCTGAGATAGCCAGCTTTGAAGTGGATGCCTCTTTGAAGTGGATGCCACAGCAAGCACAGCTTAAGTCAGGCACTTGCATTACAAAAAAGAAAAGCCAATTGTCAGAGCTGACACTACAATTACTCACGTGTTTGTGGTGATGCTGGTATAAGCAAACCTATTGTGCTGTCAGGTCTATAAAAATATAGCACATCAAATTCCAGGAGTAGGCTATACCTTCTAGGTTTGTGTAAGTGAACTCTGTGTTCACACAACAATGAAATCACCTAATGAGGCATTACTCAGAACACATCCCTCATGTTAAGCAGCACTGACTATAATTACAAATATGCAAGTGGAACGCAGGGAAACCACAGTGTGAACCTGGGGTTAATAGAAGCAGAACTGTCCCTACCCCTAGTCCAATGGGACAGTGACTGCCAGAAGCAAAAGAGAGGATTCCACAGACATGTACTGGTCTAGTAACTATTAGGTCAGTTTGTACAGAAACTGAAAGGAAGCATTTATAAAATTCAATAGCATTGTGACAGAATAATTGTATGTCTTACATCTAATTATAAAAATGGTTTGGATTATCTATGTCTTTATTTTAATTTTTACTTTATTTTTGTAGTAATTCCTTAGCTTTCTACTAACAAAAGTACCAATCCGTGACAGATTGCAAACAAGGAAAACAAACTGGCCCCTCACCACGGGTAGTATAGGACATGCTGCCCAGAGAAGGCTTTCTGGAGAGGAGCTGGCCTTTAGTTGTGCAACAGACAGACAGCCTAAGGGAACCCAGTGGGAAGACAGTCAAGGAAATTGATACCCTATCCTCATTCTCTTCTCTCCCTCCCATCTGCTGTTGAAGTTCCCCACTGGCAAAACCCTTTGATATCCATACAAATCAGTTCTCTGGGACAAAGAGCCGGCATGAACAAGTGTGGAGAGTGGATACCCTCTCTGAACAATTGCAAAGCTGATGTCCCCAACATAGCAAATGCACAAAGTCCCATCGTCATAGAGTCATATCAGTTTGATCACCCCCTGTGCCACCTAACGATTGATTGCCTCTCAGCTCCAGGTTCACCTTTCCACACATTCACTGCCCTGACAGACAGAATTCCTTGAAGCATCTCCTTTGTACAATGAGCACCTGGTTGAGCGTTCTCAGTAGAGGGCTCTGGGGCACATTGCAGGAGGAAGGGACTCTCCTGCTGTTTGCAGCTCCTGCATGGGGTCAGCAATGTAGGGGGTAGCTCTTAGGTCACGCTCTGCCCAACCACATAACTAGAGCACGGGGACATTCTGCAAACTCTCAGCGCCAGCCTAGCCTGGTATTAAAACTAGAACCCATTTCACAGGGTTGTTGTGAGTACTGATTTTTAAAGTGCATATGGAATCAGCATATTGACGTGCAATTCTCACAGAGTGAACCCAAAACAAGTTTTGTTTACTTCCTCACCTGCTTGGGGCACGGAGATTGGGTAGCTCTACTACCCTGGATGAAACTTGGGCTGACACAATAATTGTTCTGACACTTTTAGGGAACAGGAAGTCAGTCCTACAACCACTTTAAGACACAAACAGTCTCAGGTCAATTATTGAAAGTATCCAATCAGTACTTCAATATTTATTCCGGGAAGGAATCCTGCTCCTTCATCTCTCTTACTCCCCCTCTTTGCTAACTGGATGGAAGAAGGAAAAGGAGGCAGAGAAATGTTCTTACTTGATGGGTACAGTCAAAATATGGCTTCATGCTATATGGATTGATAGGTACTTAAAACTAACCCTTTCTTTTTATAACATCTATGTCTATCACTATGTTGTACACCTCAAACTAATATAATATTGTATGTCAACTGTAATTGGAAAATATAAAATTAACAATTGTCACCCCAATAAACTTTAATTATAAAAAAGGAAAATAAATTAATTTTTAAAAAAGCTAACCCTTTCTCTGATTGACATTTTTAGGATTTTTCAGAGGGGCTCCTCTCCAATGATGTATTCTAGTTCTCTACTTGTCCCATCTGACTCGGTCTTTGTTTTTCCATAAACCCACTCAGTACTGACCTTCTCTGTCCGCAAGATGGTACCCCTCTTACACCTGATTTTAAAATTGTTCCAGACCAGATCTCGTACCCATTATGTGGCTCACACTAGGCCAAGGGAAAGGGAATATTCATGGATCCTTTGTCCCAACAAACTCTAGGACTGAAGGCCAAAGTGAATGCGGCAGCAACTCTCCTCACTTGACTTCCAAAGCCACTGGCCAGCATCCTCTCAGGCTGTTTCCTGGAAGAGTCAGACGCCAGTACACTGTATCCATCCTAAGTGCAGTCGGCCCCTCCTGGGCACTCTGGAGGGCCCATTGCTGGAGCTGCCATGAAATCCAGAATGAGACAGGTTTTATAAACTTCCTCAGCTTTTTGAGGGAAGAAAGCATTTTTTATTTGAATTCATCCTAAGAGATTTTCCCCTGTAATTCATAATTTTATATCTTTATTTTTCTTTCCTATGACCCTTGATCAAACATTCCTTTGGTGACCACAAACATGGCTATAAATTATTCACATGTTGCCTTACTGGGATTTTACCACAGATTGGTCTATACAGTTGCAGGAGAACATAGTCATTGAAATAGGAATTAAACTATGATATAAATTTAAAACATCCAAGCCCTACCCATTAAAATCATTCTTCGGCAATCTTGCCGTACACACCCAAACTAAGTGATGTTGGGATTTGATGTCACCAGTAGTCATTTCAATTATCTACACAAGCCAGGTGACAATAACACTTCTGATCCAACTTTGCTAATGCTAAAGAGCTGTAATGACCTATATCACGAGAGGGGGCAAAAAGAAATAAATGATTTTTAAAATTTATTTTTGCCAATTTCTGCTGATAGCACTTAGTTTCATAGTTCTAGATATGAGGCTGGTAATCAGAAGAGTTTTAAAAAGGAAGATCAAAGACCATAGAAAAGGAGGCGGTTTTTGTTTTAGATTTGTGTGTGTGCATGTGTGTGGTTTCCTTGAAATTTAGAGCATCCTACGAAAAACACAGGATGTCTATAAATAAATAGTATTTCCCACAGGCTGAGACAGAGAAACTAGAGAGATAAATATAAACGCGTATGAACAATACTGTTGGGAAGGTAAGACTGGTCATGTGGGCCAGTATAATTAAAATGGTCAATGCGACAAGGAATTAATCTGAAAGAAGTCATGAGACTCTCTTAAAAAAAAAAAAAAAAAAAAAAAGCAGTTCCCTGAAGTGGCTGCATCAGAACCATCTAGACTAATTCCCCCACGTAAACCAGACACAAACCTGTCTATACCTCAGATGTTCACCAGTTTATCATTCTTTCCTGCTTCTTAGTAACAGAACCCTGATTTTATTGGTACAGTATATCCAGCTAAAAGCAACATTTCCCAGCTCCACTTGCAAGATGGTATGGCCATGTGACTAAGCTTGGTCAGTGAATGTAAGTGGAGATTGTTGTATTTTACTTCTGAAAAAGATCCTTTTAAGGGGGATGAAGAACTGGGTGTGAATTTTTAAGTTTTCCTATCCATTCCTCCTCCCTGCTATGTGGAATTTGGACTAAAAGGCCGGATCTCCCTAGCAAACATCTTAGAACATGAGGTAATGTTGACGTCAGAAGGCATAGACGAGAGATCAAAGAAGCCTGGGTTCCCAATGACCACGAAACTGCCACGCCAGCCCTGCACTGCTTCTGCCCCACTTCTTTTAGGAAGGAAAGTAAACCTGACATGTTTACGTTCCTGTTACTATATACCTTCAAATCCTAAATACAGTGGTACTGGCATTTTCTTAGCCTTACCAGATTCCCACAGATGATTTTAATTTTCACACAACTATAACAACCTTAACAATGTGACCTGGCTGCCAATTATTGCACTATGTCATTTGGGAATGTTAAAATACAGGGGAAATGCCTGTCTTAGAATTAATGGAATAGGTATTTGGTATTTGGAATAGGTATTTGGAATTTTTGGTTTATCTGCCTTAGCTTACCTGAAATTTTACTAATAGAGTCACTGGTTATGAGACATATAGAAGTTGGGAACCTCTAAAATAAGAAGTTAAATGGCCATGAAAGAACGCTTTGTGCACACTTGGCATAGAAAGGAAGCTAAGGCAAAAGCAATCCAACACAGGTGTTGCCACCTACAGCTGGGGGAAAACAAAGAGTCAGTGAAACAGTAGCTGTATCAACGTCAATGTTAGGGAATTTATTTATTATAGGGTTAAGAACCTCTTTTACTCTAATAGGCCCGAAATAAACAAAGAGTTTGGAAATCATGGTACCGTATTGATAAAAACCAAAGTGAGACCCAATGCAAGACAATGCCAATCAGAGCATCAAGCAGAGACTGGCGGTTAACATCCCCTTGGTGCAGGCCACCAGTAATTAGCTCTGTTAAAAACATCTATGCTAATTATCTGATAAACTTTAGTGCTATTGTGGTTCTTTACAATTAATTCATTTTTTTTTTTTTAATTTAAGCTCCTACTTAAAGAAACCCCTTTAGATGTGGTAGATTGGAAATATCCAATTTAGTAGGCTTTACTAAGCAACATTCTAAAATGCTATTCAGGGACAGTCCACAAGTGAACTGTCATGTTGACTACGCTAAGCAACTGCTGTAGAAATGAACATGGTGGGGCGGGGGAGTGGGGGGATATGAAACTTACAAGCTGAACAAACACAAACTATCCTGACTTAATGAGCAATGAACCAGAGTTATAGCCATACATCCACACATAACTTACACTGGTAAAGAAAATAATGTTCTCATTAAAAGGAATCAGGATAGAGTTACAATAAGGAAGTGATTCTGGAAGCTTCTGATGAGTTGTTACTTATATTAGATATTTTATACCAGGTAAAATGAAATACCAGATAGCTTATAGAGACTACTTAAGGTAGATGGAACCCTTTTGTACTTCCTCAATCTACTCCTGAATTAGAATTGCACATCTATGCCCTTTGCCACATGATTTTGCAGCACCTCCTACTACAGTGGCCCAAGCTAGAAGACCCCCAGCCTGAAGCTGAGCCACCCAGCAGAACCCAGGCTAGATCAGCTGAACTCCAGTCAGCAGACCTGTGAACAGGAAAAGAAGAACCTGGTGTGAGCCTCGAATTCTTTGGTGATAATAGGGGTCTTCTGTGGTCTGAATGTTTGTCCCCCTCAATCCATATGTTGTTATCCTAACACCTAAAGATGATGGTATTCAAAGGTGAAGGCTTTGGGAGGTGCTTAGGTCATTAGAGCGAAACCTTGATGAATGGAATTAGAGTTCTTTATAAAAGCAGGCCCACAGAGCTCCCTTACCCCCTTCCACCACGTGAGGACACTGTCCATGAACCAAGAAGTGGGCTCTCACCAGAAACTGAACCTGCTGGTGCCCTGATCTTGGATTTCAATCTTCCAGAACTGTGAGAAATAAATTTCTGTTGTTTATAAGCCACCCATTCTGTGGGATATTGTTACAGCAGCCTGAACGAACTAAGACTGGATCTAATATAATATTCAAAAAATGCCAGCTATAAGTATGAATTTTTAAAGGTTTAGTAATGCAAAAGTAAAAGCATATAACCCAGAGATTTCCAGTCAAAATAGTGGAGTAAGTAAATGTTGTGCTCACCTCCTATCAGGACCACATCAATTACAACTAACTTACAGAACAACCATATATGAGAACTAAGAACATACAGAACAAGCCACCTTGAGACTGGTAGAAGGGGTAGAACACAGAACAGGTTGTTCCACACCCATGTGTGACCATTCAAAATCTAGAGTTATCTTGGCTGCAGAGGTCCCCCCCCCAAAGGAGCAAGGGGTCCCAGCCCCAACCAGGCTCCCCAACCCAGAGTTCCAGTGCTGGAGAGAGAAGTCCCCATGACTTCTGATTATGAAAACCAGCAGAAAGTGGCTGAGTGAGCCGGAGGGCAGCTGCAGTCCTAGATGCTACTCTTAAAGAGCCTACCCACAGATTTACTCACTGATGGACTCACCTGTTCTGAACTCCAGTGTGGGGGCAGCAGCTCAAAAGTCACCAGAGACATACAGGGAGGAACTGAATTATCTAACTTCAGGGTGAGGGGTAGCTTTCTCCCAGAGGGAGGAGCTGGTGGAAGCCACTGTTTCTTTGTTGAGCCCTGCGTGCAGACGTAGGCAAACATCATATATGAGTCTCCATCAAACTGGCTATCAATCGCCTTTCATCTGCCCCACCCTCGTGACTCCCTGAGACCATGCCCCACCCAACATTCAGTCACACCCAAGCAGCTTGCAGCGGCTTTTCCATATGAAAGACCTGCCTTAGCTCAATATTCGGACTTTCCTAAAATCTGTCAAAAGTTCACAAAACCCAAACAAGAAGCATTTGGTTTCAGCATGTCCCATACTTCTGGCTGAGCCAGCCCTAAGCGTGGCACTAGCGACAGCTGGCTTTTGTTCATAGATTGGCCTCTTGAGGCACCTCCAAGTCAGGTGCAGGTGGCAGCCATCTGCGGATTGCTTTGTGGCTTATATCAGGTGGCCCCAGCCAGGGCATAGGCCTGCAGTGGGGCCCCTCTCAGGAGGCCCCGGGGCTGGCACACCCAGTGGCAGACTTTGAACTAAGCCTGAACATCACCCAGCCGGCTCCAAAGATGACAGGGCAGATAGGGCAGGCACCAGAATCCCACTAAATCGCACCCTGCTCTGAAAGCTCAACCTTTGCACCACAGCTCCTCCACTGTAGTAACAACCAGTCCTCACAACCAATCAGCCTTTAAATATAAATGGAAACAAACAAAAATGCCGAGGTAGCAATTCTTATATCAGACAAAATAGACTTTAAAACAAAGGCTCTAACAAGAGACAAAGAAGGAACTAGCAATCCCACTTCTGGATATTTATCTGAAAAACCCAAACTGCTACTTCAATGGGCATGGGCATCCATATGTTCACTGCAGCATTGTTTAAAATGGCAAAGATGTGGAGGCAGCCTGGTGTCCGCTGATGAATGAATGGATAAAGAGTAGGTGGTACATATAGACAATTGAATGTTGCTCGGCCATGGATGGGAGGAGGTTCTTGCCATCTGCGGCATGGATGGACTTCGAGGGTATTGTGCTGAATGGAGTATGTCAGACAGAGAAAGACAGATATCATGTGATTTTGCTTAGATGTGGAATCTAAAGAACAAAATAAACAAACAAAACAGAAACAAACTCATAGATACAGACAACATTTTGATGGTTGCCAGATGGGAGGGAGGTTGGGGGTGAGGGAAAAACGGGAAGGGATTAAGAAGTAAAAATTGGTTATTACAAAGTAGTCATGGAGATGTAAAGTAAAACATAGGGAATATAGTCAATACTATGGTAACAACTATGTGTAGTGTCAGGTGAGTACTAGACTAGTCAGGGGGATCACTTCTTAAATTATATAAATGTCTAACCACTATGCTGTACACCAGAAATTAATATAAAATAATACTGAATGTCAAAATAAATAAAGCATAAAAAAATAAATAAAAGTATATAACCCAATATGTAACACATTGAAATAATTTTTGGTTTGTCATAGCATCTTTAAAATCTAAATATTATAGTATGTTTAACTGGTATAATAAATGCCTCAGTATAAGATATGTTAACTGGTTGGTTTATGATTTTTCCAATAGTTACCTAGGCTAATTTAAATTTAATCATGGCTTTCCATTTCCTACCTTCTACCTGCCACCATAGTCTCCAATAAGTAGCAATTTTCTTTTTGTTTTTGGGTCTTCATGCTCTATTGCCTCTTTTCTCATAGTTGAGGAAAATGGCCAAAAGATCAGCACATGGAGAGAGTAACATGAAGTGCTCAGACAGTCCAAGTATACAATGATCTCCACCAAATGAGAATTTGTTGTAATATCATGTTGTAAATAGTTTCTTAACCCAGACATACAATCTGTGCTTTAAAAGGGTAAAGATCATTTCTTCAAATAGAACATAAACAGATGGCATGATAAAAAATAGATTCTATGCTTACTGATTTTAATGAACAATGATTAAGCATTACAGTATTTATTTCCTTAATATCTTTGAAATAAACAGATCACCAATTTCCTATTTATCTCTCTCCCCCATAATACCAGGTACATGGAAGTTACTAAACAAATTACAACGAATGAGTGACACAATACATGGTTTCAAAGGTGTATACTCTTTGGTCAAACAAAAACTTTTTAATTGTCAGTCACAAAGTGAAATGTACATTCACATAGATGTTAAATATTCATCAAATCTGTATTACTGCTATGTGACACCATTTTATGGTCTGTGGGAAAAATGTAATTCCTGAGATCATTATTGGCTTTTATAAATCATTTTCAAATCATCTTTCCTAAAGAGACTTGGGAGTGTGAATTGGGGTTAGTGTGTTCAATTTTAGACCAACATTCTATATCTGATAAATGAGTAAACAGATTCTATATTTTACAAAAGGTAGAAAAACAACCATGATGTGAAGAAATTTTTTCCAAAGTATACCATATAGGAAAAAATGTAGACCGAGCACAAAAGAAGTCTTTTCTGAATGACTCTCAATCGGATAAGGAATGCATATTTTCCAGTTAATCAGTCCTTGACATACAGCAGTCCAGCTGTTGTTTTGCCTTTATTTAAAATATCCTTCGCTTAAAAAATTGTGTTCATCTTTAAAAAAAATTGCTTAAAATTATATTCAATTCCTTTCTACAAACCAACATATTCTTTACCTTCATTGTACATAGAAAATTAGTTGTCAACAGCTTTAAATACTGTTCTGCCATTTGTCTTCTACAACCACAACATAAGTCATACAAAGCAATTCTGACTTTTTATGGAATCTGGTAGAGTTTACACTTAGAGATAGAGTATGAGACAAAGTCTAAACTTAGTAGAGCTAGCAAAACTTTATTGATTTCATAATTCATATTGGATGGTTTTCAAAGCAATCCTATAAGAGCCTAACTGAAATATGAAACAGCAAAAGCTGCGAGCAATCCTTCTTTCTTGAGTCATTAAGGCCTTAGAATCATTTATATCTGTGTTATATACCTTTTGATTCTCTTCAGCATTTTGATGGACTTGCTCATGAAAGCACTAGAACAAATTAATTGAAAGAAAACCACTCTGAAACTACTTGAACTTTTGATCCTACCATAGAGGTTTAGAAACTTATATAACCTAGCTTGTATTTTTCTTTCGTTCTTGGTGCCTAAATGACTATAGAATGCATGTTTCTTTCCTTGTGATGATTTTCTAATATGCGTGAAACATGAAAAAGTGGGTATTTACTGAAGTTCTTGTATAGGAGGCTTTTCAGACTAGAACTGAAACATTATGAAGCATTATTAACAACAAACAATGGCTTCTTTCACAGATCTGAAAGTAATAATCAGTTTTCTTGACCTACAGTTGAAAACAAAATTATCTTTTAACTAAGCAGGATTAGCTTTAAATCCTTTTGGAGATGTTTTTATTTATTAAATGTCTTCATTAACAACACCAGCTTTCATTTCTTATTACTCCAATTCAATTTCTCCTGCATACAAAGTAATGAGCAGAATGGCTGTGAATCCAGTTAACATTCCAGCATTCTGAATCATGAAGAAGGTGAAATCGGTTTTTCTTCCAGTTACCTTTTCTCTCAGCATATCGTTCATCTCTGGAAACTGGAAAGAAGATGTATTGTTAGATAACTGTTGCCATCTTGTGGGAAAACATAAAATAGCCATTTGTAGATTTCTGTGGGGATGGGGGAGTGGTCATTTATTTCAAATGTTTAAATGCTTTAGTAGAGCTAGCATAATATCGTGTTCCCCCAAAATAAGACCTACCCGGAAAATAAGCCATAGCATGATTTTTCAGGAGGACATCCCCTGAACGTAAGCTCTAATGCGTCTTTTGGAGCAAAACTTAATTAATATAAGAGCCGGTCTTATTTTCGGGGAAACACGGTAGGAATATCTAGTCCTATTCGACATCAACAATAATAAAAGGGCTAAAATAGTATTCCCCAAGTGAGTTAATCAGTGAGAAGGGATTTACCTCATTTTATGCACACACACCCCGCCCCGCCCCTTCTGCTTCATCCACACCATTCTTCCAGGACCTCATATGCATCCAGCCTCTTTTATTCCTCAAATCTTCACACCCACCAAAACTTCTATCTGAACTTTTCTGCCTCCAATTTTTCAATGAGTTAAATCCTTCAGGTTTCTGCTTAAAGCATCCTTTCCTTAAAAGGCTTCCTTTAGCCCCTTCTAACTTTAACATTAGATTCCCCCTATTATCACTTCTCATCATATATATTGCTTTTTCTTGTATTTCACAGATTTTTTTTCTATTTGTAATTACTTAGTTATGTGTGTGCTTTTGTTTGTTGAATTTCAGGTTCCCCTCGGTGCAGGTAGAAAGCCCCAGGAATGTAGGGACTGTGCCTCTTTTGCTCACTGCAGTGTCCCCAGTGTTTTACCAATTTCCAGGCCTGGTACAGAAATATCAACCTTTAGTAGCTGAATAAATCATTTCTTTTAGAAATCACTATACATTTAATTCCTGTTCTCTTCCATTTGTTTTCTTTTGTTTGCTCTACCCCTTCACAACATTATAAGGTTTTTAAATAAATTATGCACTGTTCTAGAATTGAAAACTGTAACAATCTCATTACAGTGAAAGCAATTAAAACCCCAAGTTCTGTACTTAAAATCTACCCTTTCTCAGTAGGTAACTTCTACTGAAAAGGCTCCATGAGGAGATCTGTAAATGCCCCTTTAAAAAACATATGCCAGAATGCTTGCTATGTATACAGTGGTGCACTGTACCAGCATCCAAGAGGCCTCCAGAATCCACAGTGAATCACATACCTAACTTAGGAAAATTGCTATGAGAATAAATGGGTGAAAGTTGTGAAACCATTCTGAAAAGAGCTAAACTGCTTTAAGTATATACAGCATCATTTATTAGTATTATTTCAAGTATATACAGCATCATTTATTAGTATTATTTCTGTAAACTGAACATGCTAATAGATTCTGTTCTTATGTCAGAGAAAGGAGAAGTGGTGACTTAGCATAAATAGAGTATGAGACATTAATTCTGTGAAGAAAAATATAAATGCAATGATGGTTCTAAGAGATGAAATCCTTGCTCTTATAAGGGTCTGCACAGAACGAACAGAGCTAGAGAGTTATCATGTAGAGCTAAGAATGCTGGTGAAGGAGATTAAATTATTAATTTATGTCTATAACACATATTCAGTTCCAAATGCAAAGGAAATATTCCTTGATTTGCATACACGTAGCACATCTTCCCTTTCTAAAAAGATGTCCATGATTCGTTAGAAAATGCACAGGACCACTGATATCCTCTTGTTTACACACACACACACACACACACACACACACACACAGCATGGACATAAACATAGATACAAATATATACTGATACAAATAAATATTGTTCAATTTTAATTTGCTAGTTTTAGTTTAACCAAAAAAAAAAAAAACTCCCACTGTTTAGAACTTTGAAATAACAAAATATTATTTATTCTAGCAAGTTATTCCTCTTCCAATGTGACATCCTCACAAAAGAAAAGGAAAAAGTCCTAAGGAACATACTATAGTAGAATACAAGATTTATCCACCACAAGGCAAAAGTCTTGGAAAAATATCTGTAGTATAGCAAAACTAAATTATCTCCTCTACTATCATAGATTAAAGAATCAATGAGACTCCCTTTCAAATTACTATTAGTACAAACTACTACTCAAAAAGAGTTGTCTGTTAAACCTGGAATGTCTTAAATTACAACAGAAAAGACTTCCTTTTGCTTTTAATCAAATCATAACCCAGATGTTTATTTCTAAAGTTTAATCTAAAATAAGATAAAATTTAAAATTTCTTACCATATCTGCCAGAGAAATATAGAGGAACATGCCTCCAGCAAGTGCAAATATAATATTTGGAGCAAAATTGTTGCCCACCAAAATGCCAAAAGCTAGCCCAACATAGCAGGAACATGCAGAAAGGAAATTGAACAACAAGGCTTGTCGCGTGCTCATTCCTGCATTGAGTAGGATCACAAAGTCCCCTAGAGGAAGAAGAAAATATCAAGTGAAGAGTTTTTTCAATGTGGGGATGAGATAAAAGATAATCATCAATATTCAACAAGGGCTTCTTCATTTTGATGCATCAGCAGGATTTTTAAGAGTGTGTCACCTGAAATGCCTCACTCCATTGAAACCAAGAAATAACCAACTTTTCAATATGAGCTAAGCCCCTTACCTAGCTCATGAGGAAACTCCTCGCACAGGATTGCTATAGAAGTGCTCAGTCCCTGGAGAAGTGACAAGGTGCAGGAAGCCCCAATCGCCAGGCCATCGATGAAATTGTGGAGGGCGTCACTGAGTGTTATCATCCAGGCAATTGTCCCGATTTCTGACAGTTTGGGCCCCTTCAAACAGGTACATGAACTTGGCTCCTTTTTTCCATCCTGTAAGACAGCAGAAAATCAATCAACAGAATAACCAACATTTCTTGAAAGTCTAAGAAATACAGAGAAGGAGGAGATGCAGTATGTCTTGAGGGAGACAAATGGTTCCAACAAAAAGTCTTTCGTATTGGATAGGAACCCCTATTCATATGTAAGAGAGAAAACACTTATGGTAGGGAGAAAGGAGATTAATATATTGACAGGCCTTGAGAAAGTCAATTAAAAGGCAGTTTATTTACTTTCCCCTTAAAACCTTCCTTTTGCTTTGTATAGATCCTTACTACTGCCTTCCCGAAATGTAACAGATATTAAGAATTTGATTTATTCACATACTTTAAAATAAAAAGTTCTTCAAAGACAAAATTTAAAGTCTATTCCATGTTACAATTTAAATGGGAAATCCACATTTAAAACATGATGACATCAAAGAACATTTATTCTCGTCCCTCCTATGCTATTATGTGACTGTGAACAAGTTACCTGGGCCTCGGTTTCTTCAACTGTAAAATGAAGAGAATGTACTAAATGATTCATTTATTTTTCAACAACTTATTAAGTTTCCATGGTGTTCCAGGTACTATGCTGGGCATTTAAGTTGTAACGACATGGCCCCTACCAGCTCTAACTTCAATGATTCTCTTAACAAATTTCATGAAATGTGATTGGAACTGGCTTGTCTTTACACTAACACTTCTTTCCATTTTGAAACAATAATAAAAATAGAAAATCCTACAGTGGATCCTTTGTAAGAATTTAAATTTTCATAAAATTTACAAAATTGTAAAACATCAAATGACAACTGCCCACTAAAGCATTTTCCAGATACTGTGGAAAAAGATAATAAAATGCAAGCTCATTTTTAAGGGAAGAATTTGCAATTAACTGGAGAACATTGTATTCCTAACTCTCCTCCCCTCAACTCTACCTCAGCAGCTAATCAAGATAGTTATTGAATATCTGCACATTTTAAATCAACATGCTAGATGCCATGGGAAAGGCATGGAAGTGGAAAATATAGCTTCTGGCTTCAAGAAGTGTATTTACCTTGGAGAAACAAGATGCAAGCTATATGACTGACTTTTTAAAAAATGTGCATTCTATATCTGGCTGAAAGAGACTTCCTTCAGAGCAAACATTTGAGAGATTCTGCATTTACTTGAACATTGCTTCATTACTCAAAATATTTTTGGGATTGTTCTTTCAGCATTAACTTTAGATCTTGCAATACAGCTTTCACTGTTTCATTAGTGACCAATCTTCATCTGTGGGGGATGTTTTTTGTTTGTAGATGCAGCCAAAATCATTTGGAGCCAATAAATTCTTAAATCAATATGAAAAGAGGGAGGACTGTTAGTAGTACTAAAATAGTAGTAACAGTAGCAGCAGTAGTCGTCATAATAGCAGTAGAAATAGTCATAGCAAAGGCACATGGCATTATTATGTGCCGGGCACTGTTCTAAGCACTTAGATATTTCATTCCTTTAGAACAATTCTATGAGTTAACTACTACTGTTATCACCATTTTATAGTTGAGGAAACTAAGCACAGAAAGGTTAGTGAACTTACTCAGGGATACGAAGAAAGTAAGTGGGCTTTTTTTTTAGTAACTATTTTGCTACTCCAGACTTATGGGGGGCGGGGAGGCACTTCACGGTGTAGAATCTGGTAATAGAATCTGGAGGCAATTCACAAGGAGAATGTCCATTCCTCTCAAAAAAACTCTTTTAAACACTTGAAGCAATGTTGGAATAAGTGTTTAATGTCATTTAATTTTAAAAGGCAAA
Source organism: Rhinolophus ferrumequinum (assembly GCF_004115265.2). NCBI lineage: Eukaryota > Metazoa > Chordata > Mammalia > Chiroptera > Rhinolophidae > Rhinolophus > Rhinolophus ferrumequinum. The sequence goes on from NC_046288.1 coordinate 53,284,718, forward strand.
TCTCATCAGCATAAAAAGAATTCCCTCTGGTCTTACAATGTGGTCTTTTTACTTTAGAGTCTTAAAAGATAAACTGAGGCAAACTGAAAATTTTAAGAGTTTCTTTGAGCAAAAATCAATCCAAATACGGCAATGTCAAACAGGAAGTGATTAAGAGCTCTCCACTGACAGGAGCTCAGGGAGAGACTTTCATAGAGAACAGGTGAAAGGAAAGCACAGAAAGTATTGATTGGGTCTAGTTTAGAGCCTAGGTGGCTGCTTGTAACTGATTGCCATTAAGATTTGATTTTGTACCCTTGAGGCACTTACAGGCTTAGACTGGGCTTTGCTTACATTAACCACCATGGCATTAGAGCCACCTCAGTCTAATGGCTTCCTTGTTTAATTAATTTAACCAGATATTTCTTAAATGCACAACACAATAAACAATCATGATTTAGTTCATGTCAAATGGATTGTTTGGTAAGAAATACCCCAGAGCAGGAATCAATTACTGCCAACGAAGAAACAAAGGCAGTCATGAGAAAAACCATAGAGACAGAGACCTCAGCCTTACAAAAACTTACTGCCAAGATACACTTAATAATACCAGTTGTTTTTGTCTTCTAGTTTGATTTACCTAAACATGTATTTATAATTTCTTTATTTACTTGTGATGGTTTAGAGAAAAGATTACAAGACCAAGTCTTGACTACTTGATATTACATACTATATACAAACTCTGTATACAAACTCCTTTAATTTTGAAAAAGAAATTAAATTAATATATCAGGCATGAGAATCTTACCTCTAAGTACAGATATTATTGACTCTATTTATTATGCTTCCTTTTAGCTCTATAAGCTCAGGTCTCAGCTGGCACTGTTGGATAGGTTAACAATTATACATTTTTAATAGCTTTGGAACAAGCAAAAGTAGGCAAACATTCACAAAGGGTTCTTTTTTATTTCACCTAGAACTAAGTTACTGAGCAGAGAGAACACTAAAGTCAAATTCCTCTAGTTAAGTTGGTGAGTATTCTTCTTTCTCCTTTTCTTTTTTATTTTTATTTGCTATTGTTGTTGTTTGCTTATTTGCTTCTTTCTCTAACTTGTGTACTAAATGTGAAGATATTTTTAACCTCAGCCATATGAGGCAACTAAGTCTAATGAAATGACCATAGCTCTGAAATTCAGACCTACATTTTAGCTTGGCTCCAACAAGAATTACTGTCACCATCAGCAAAGCTCTTAACATCTCTTACCTTAGTTATTAACGTAAATGAAAGTCACAGTAAAGTGCAGAATAATAAGAATGGGGAAAGAAAGAAGATCATGGGCCAAAGTTAGAAGAGCAAAAGAAAGACTAGTAGAAAACCAACTTAAGTATGGAGGAAAGAAGCCAAAGGTAAAAGAAACAAAGGTACTAACTAAGAAATCAAAATGAAGAAAGCAAGTGGACTCATTGCAGAATAGTTTAAGGTTCCACATAGAGGAGGAAGATCAGAAAGAGGAGGAGGGCTTGAGAGGAAGGGGAAGAGGAGGAGGAAAGGAGAAAGAGTGGTAGGAGGAGGAGGAGGAGGAAGAAAAATAGAAGGAGGAGGAAGACAAAAACAATGAAGAAAAGGAGAATAAAAAGGAGACAGTAATGAAGAATGAGAGCAGGAAGGGGAGAAGGAGGAAGATGAAGAAAGAAAAAGGACTTGGCTATCCTGCAGTATGCTATGGATCATATAAATATGGCTTACACCTGCAATGAAATAGTATGCAGAGTAGTAGAGATAATAAATATCTATATATGTCCACATATAAAGATGTCCAAAACATAGTGTTGAGGTTTAAAAAAAATAGCATGTCTAATAGGCACCTTTTTGTAAAAATAATTATTATTATAACTTCATGATGGTCTAAGTGCCAATATATTTGAAATGGTACATACAAAAATGCTAAGCATGGTTCTCTCTGGGAGATAGTACTGTGGAGAATCCTTGTTCATTTGCGTTTTTTTATCTTTTATAGGTGTTCTGGACTTTTTTGCACTTATTTTACAGAGGGTGCCAAAAAATATATACGCATTTTTAAAAAGGAAAAAACTGTATTAAAATCGTAATACTCAATATATACCAGTAACAAAAGATGAATATAAGTCATGGGCATATATTTTTTGGCACCTCAGTATATTATTCTAATACTCAGAAAACAAAACTTTAAAGCCATGGGGTTAGAACCAGCAAGAGGAAAAAGTGAACTTGTGATGACTCATCAGCAAACAAGGTAAAGCTGGAGAAGCTGGCTGCCTGAAGGTTTGGTCTGACTTGAAAAGACGGTATATAGTCTCACTAAAATGAAACATTTTTTTTTGTGGGGTTCATGGCTTCAAAGATCAGCATGAGCACAGTCATTCTGTAATCAGGGGGGCAAGATGAGCCATAATTAATGAAAAATTTTTATGGTTTGTTGTCTATATGTTTTGTTGGTAAGAAAGTAAAAGGAAAAGAAAACATTGTAAATAAAAATTAAATTCTAAATTCCATGCTGAAATCAGTTGGAGAGTAAGAGCTATGAAAACAAAAAACCAAGTCAAAAAGGAAAATAGCAACGCACCAAAAATACACAATGATGATGGCAAAAGGAAGTATAAATGCCAACAAACATCTGAAAATTATATGCAAAAAAAAACATAAAAATCTATCCTTGTAAAAAATAAATTAATATGCATAAATACTAATAATAAAATAGCATTTTAAGAGGCTGCAAATAAAGAGGTGAGATTAAGGAAAGGAACACTGAATGAAAGCTAGCTTAATGATTAAAGGGTATGTATGTACTCTGATATCAAATAGGTATGAAGTTCATTATTGGCTCTGTTACTTAATAGCTCTGTGTCCTTCAGTACTTGGGTCCTAGCTAATGCAATAAGACAAAAAAAAAGAAATAAAAGGTATAATATACGCATTGGAAAGGAAGCAATATAACTGTCTTTGTTGGCAGATGACATGACTATCTATGTAGAAAATCCAAACAAATTGACAAAAAAAGATCCTGGAACTAATAAGTAATTATAGTAAGGTTGTAGGGCACAGGTTAATACACAAAAGTCAATTGCTTTCCTATATATCAACAATGAACAAGTGGAATTTGAAAGTACCATTTATATTAGCTCCCTGCGAAGACAAAATACTTAGATATAAATCTAACAAAATATGTACATGATCTATATGAGAAAAAGCACTAAACTATGATGAAAGAAATAAAAGAATAACTAAATGCATGCAGAGATATTCCATTCTTATGGATTGAAAGGCTCAATAGTATCAACATGTCAGTTCTTCCCAATTTGATCTATAGGTTCAATGAAGTCCCTATCAAAATCTCACCAAATTATTTTGTGGTTCTAAAATATACATAGAAAGGCAAAAGACCTGGAATAGCCAACACAACATTGAAGGGGAGGAACAAAGTTGCAGGACTGACATTACTTGACTTCAAAAATTACTACATAGCTATAGTAATCAAGACAGTGTGGTATTGGTGAACGAATAGACAAATAGATCAATAGAACAGAATAGAGAGCCTAGAAATAGATTCAGATAAATATAGCCAACTCATCTTTGACAAAGAAACAAAGACAATACAATGGAGAAAAGATAGTCTTTTCAACAAAAGGTGCTGGAAGAAGTGGACATCTACACACATACATACACACACACACACACACACACACACAGATCCACATAGACATATACACATATACATAGAATCTAGACTCAGACCTGACACCCTTCACAAAAATTAACTCAAAATGGATCACAGACCGAAATGAAAATGAAAAACTATAAAACTCTTAGAAGATAACAAGAGAAAATTTAGATGACCTTGGGAATGGCTCTGACTTTTTAGATACAACACCAAAGGCATGATCCATGAAAAAAAATATTGATTACTTGGACTTCATTAAAATGAAAAACTGTTTTGTAAATGACAACGTCAACAGAATGAGATGACAAGCCACACACTGGGAGAAAATATTTGCAAAAGGCACATCTGATAAAGAACTATTAAACAAAATATACAGAGAACTCATAAAACTAAACAAGAAAACAACCTGATTAAAAAATGGGCCAAAGACATTAACAGACACCTTACCAAAGAAGATATACAGAAGGCAAATAAGCATATGAAAGATGCCACCCATCATATGTCATCAGGGAAATGCAAATTAAGACAGTGAGATACCACTGCACATCGACAATATTAAATACTAATGAGGGTGTGGGGCAGCAGGAACTCTGATTCATCGCTGGTTGGAATGCAAAAGGGTACAGCGACTTTGGAAGACAGGTTGGCAGTTTCTTACAAAACTGAACATATTCCTACCACATGGTCTAGCATTCATGCTCCTTGGTATTTACCCAAATAAGTTGAAAACTTATGTCCACACAAAAACCTGCACACAGATGTTTACAGCAGCTTTATTCCTAATTGCCTAAATTTAGTGATTTATAAACATCTCATTTAATCATAATATAACAGTTCTATGAAGTTGGTAGTATAAAGAAATCTGACATTAGATTCCTTTATACTACCAACTTCATAGAATTGTTATTATGAAGAAAAGAATTGCTCTTTTTTGAAGCACTTTATTTTTTTAAAGAGCAATTTTAGGTTCACAGCAAAATTGATAAATACAGAGATTTCCCACATGCCCCCTGCCCACACACAACCAAGATATCCTTCAGTAGGTAAATGGATAAATAAGTTGTGGTATATCCAGACAATGGAATGTTATTAATCCCCCCCGCCAAAAAAAAAAAAAAGAGTTGTCAAGCCATGAAAAGACATGGTAAGAATCTTAAATGCATGTTACTAAGTGAAAAAGTCAATCTGAAAAAGCTACATACTGGGTGTTTCCAACTATATGACATTCTGGAAGAAGCAAAACTATGGAGAAAATAAAAAGATTGGTGGCTGTCAGGGGTTGGGGGAGGGAAAAGGATGAGTTGGTGAAGCATAGAGAAGTGAAAATACTCTTTGTGATACTACAATGATGTATACATGTCATCACAAATTCGTCCAAACCCACAGAACATACAACACCAATAGGGACCTGTAAACTGCGGCCTTTGCATGATGTTGCTGTGTCACTGTGCGTTTATCAACTGTAACAAGTGTACTGACCTGGTGGGGCATATTGATAATGGGGGAGGCTATACATGTGTGAGCGCAGTGGGTACATGGGAAATCGCTGTACTTTCTTCTCAATTTTGCTGTGAACCGAAAACTGCTCTGAAAAAAATAAAGTTACTTGGAATCTGAGTTCAGATTCCTCAACACTACCAACTCCATAGAATTGTTATGATGATTAAATGAGATGCTTATAAACTGCTAAGTGTTCCACGAATGATAATTACTATATCACATAGATCATTTTATCTAACAAAGTACAGATGGACACAGCATTATTACTAGGAAGAAAAACAAAACTGCCTACGAGAAAAGTGTGCAAGACAAAAGATTTCTCATGCACATTCCTTGAATATACTTGAGAGCATACGGATCAAGAATATTGGAGAAAAAAGGGGAGAATATTAAATCTAAGAAAAAAGCTTTAGAAAAGTGGGAGGTGCAAAGATTTGTTAAAAAGAAAAAAAGGGAAACGTCTAACAAGAATGTTTGAGTTTGGGTAAAAACATACTCTTGAAAAAAGCGCTAAACTTTCAACTACTGAAGTTTAAGGTGTGTGAAAGAGTCAAGGGATTCATTAGCCAGAAAGTAAAACCCACTGTTAAAAGCAAGAGATCTGAGTTAATAAGGTTACATGAATCAGATAGCTCACTGGGTATACGTAGGAGGGAAGGAATCTTAAAGATGTGAAGTAATATCTTGATAACTCAGCACTTTACAGTTTACAAAGCACTTCTATATGTTAATGTCTTCATTTTCTTTTGACCTTTACAACATCTTCACAAGTAAAACAGAACAGATACCAGTATCCTAATTTTAGAGATGAGGAAAATGACAATCCAAGAATATAAATGAGTTGCTCAAAGGCACAGAAAAGGTGTTGGGATTAGGCTACTTAATTATTTACTGAGCACCTAATTTATAGCAGGCAGGAACTGCGCTAAGAACTGAGGACAGAAATATAAATAAAAGACTCTCTATCTTATTGGAATTCATAGTCCAGAAAGGAACATTCAGGATTCAAATTGCCTGTGACAAATTGCTTTCATCTGCCCTTCCAGCATAAGTCTCCACCTTCTCACCCTGCTCTCTGCCCTGAATGGGCCACCGCTACAGGCTCCTGGTCCTCTGGTTTGCATTTGAGACTGACCACTAGGAAGCCCTAGAGGGAAATCAGGGGGAGCAAGGAGGCAGAAGTCAGGGTACTTCTTCCTCTCATACCCCGTCATGTGGTCAGGCTGTCCAGGACCTTCAAATGAAGGCTACAGCTTTTCTCAGGACAATTATCCTCCCAGGTTCTAGTAACTTCCACCGTTTAGATCCATGGGTGGTCACAACATTGCCATTACTGGTGCCTGGTTCACACACAAAACCCCTGTGGTTCTCTTCCACCTGAAACACACCTTATAAATAAACCTTCCTGAAATTCTTCTAATTTGAGTGTCCCATCTGTTTCCCAGTGGGATGATAACTGATATAATCACGGGTGCTAGAATGGCCGTAAGAAACAGACCCTCAAAATCAGACTGAATTCGCTTTTTCATGTATTCAAAGTGTGGGGAAATGAGAAATTGGTTACCCATAGATGGGCTGCATTTTTCAGTGAAGCGCAGAATACGAAAGGGTTCTGCAGGGTCTGGGCTGCACTGCAAACGTTCCTGTCACTTGGTTCTTATGACCCAGAAGACCCAGTGGAGCACTTCTTAGTACTCCCTTCCCAACAGTCATGGTCAAGGGAGAATGGCAACAACCCCAGACAAGACCAGCAAGGACTCAGATCCTGCAGGAACGGAGATCTGGGTCACCCCAAATGGAAAATCCAGGTCAGTGAGGGACACACAGAATGTACACTAGAAGGAGGCAGCTGGAATGACCACCGTGGGCCTTACGACCAGCTGTAGAAGCGAGGAGCAGCTATAATTTATATTTATGTTTCTTCCTTTCATCTTTCCTCCCTTTCTCCCTTTCCCAGTACTTAGTGTGAAGAATCCTGGAGGTGGTTAACATTTTAGTTTCAGGCTGCAATATTACTACACTGATGTCACACAGGGATAATGTGGACTTGATGGGAATTTGTGCATTTTCCTGTCTTGGGAACATGCATTTTTCACCCAGACGAACATCAAGAGTGGAGACTGACAGAAAACAAACGGGTGGAATGTGCCAGATATCTTTCATTTCCCCATCCATATCCACTTTCCACCCTTCTCTTCCCTGTTTTCTGTTCCATGAAACCTGTATGAACTCCATCAAAGGGCTCCCATGCTCCTGGCTTCTGGTTAGTTCCGAATAATAGTGCTCCAACATAAAATTGGAGAGAATGAGAGAGGGAGACCAGGGTATGTATCCCCCAGGCTCCCTTCTTGAGAGGTAATTTAGGCTGGCTATGTCCCCAATTAAAGACCACTGTTCCCCTCACAGTAACTTTCTGTATGAGGCTAGCTCCTTCCAGGTTCTAGTAACTTCTTCCTTCCCTTTTCTCTTTGGACATGAGATTGTTCACAGCGCCACTATTCCAAGCCCCAGTTTTACTGCACTCTCTCCTGTGGTTCACCTACACATTGGTCAGAGTTTTGTAAATTGTCCCTTTTGTACGTTTTATTTATCCTTACTGGAATGTGCCATCACTTTCTGGAAAGGACATGACTGATTCAATAAGAGTTAATGGCATTATATAAATATAAAATTTCGATGGGCTTTGCTTTTATGGCTATATTTCCTGGTGATCTCAACGCACTTTATAGCTCGTGGTTCCTCTGGCTTTCCTCTAGCCCTGAAAAGTCATTCTCAGCTCACTATAACCAAAATGAAACTTTATATGAGAAAGACGAGATTAACTTTATCTTTAAGGCATATGACCAAACATAATTCAAATGCCCTTAGTCTCTAGTATTTGGTTTCAGGAAAATCTCATAACTATTTCCAAAATTCTTTTTGCTAATGAAAATAACCATTAACAGGAAAATAACAATTTCCAGAAACCTTGAAAATTGTTTCTTTTCCCCCTATCCTTTTTGTGGAATCTGAATAAAGTTGTTTTGGCCTTTAGGAATTGAAATAATTGTCTTTCATTTTCATTTCAGTTTGGGACCATATAATTTTACTGTCTTGAAAAAAATAATTTAGGAGAAACCTGAGGAGTTTTGAAGAAATATGGTACTATTTTGCCAATGGAATTTAAAGTATACACCAATTATTCAGTTATCCCAATGGACTACTTACACCCCTCTCAAAGGTTGCCTACCGTCCTACCGTTACCACCGAGGAGGGGAGCATTAATGCTCTGGTACCTTCCGGCAGTAGGGAATCATTTCTTATGAAAAGCCTGTGTAATGTACTCCCCAGCCCACATAACTCTCATTATTACAGAGAAGTCTTAAAGAGAGTCAGGAAGCCCCAGGTAATTGGTTAAGTTCTAATGTAAGTTGTAGAAATGTTTTGCTAGACTCCTGGAGCAGTGTTCCCCAAATACACAAATATCTACACTGCTCAGTATCTAATCTTCTTCCAGAACAATTCAGCTGAGGAAACGGGTAGGGTCGGGTGTGGTAGAAGAACCTACCTTGTGTAGCAGCTACCTGTTGTGTACTTACCATTTGACATGAATTATGTCAAAAGAACTGAAATATACCCAATATACTACAAAATGATTGATTAACCAGCCCTGCAAGAGATGAGGGAGTGCTCTCTGATTGGCAGAGAAGATCTAAAAGGGCAAGAAGCGTAGGAAACGTGGTAAGAGGCAAGGAACGATAGACAGATGCCAAGAGGGATGAGAGAAAGTGCTAACTGCAGTCACGGTGACAAAACAGGCAATTAGGACCGTGGCAGGGGTGTTAAGAAATAGGCAACCTGCCAGTCGAGAAGAAAGTGAGCACCAGAGAGTTAGAAATAAAAAAGCTGTTCTCTGTGCAGGGGCAACCAGCGCCCTTGTCTATACTTAATAGTTCAGAAACACAGAGGCTTCTCTACTTTGTATGTCAAAAGTGAGGGGTGGGGTCTACACAGGGGATAAAGGTTGCCTCTTAAAGATATCACTGTGACACTCTGAGGATTTGATGACCAGTTTAAGAAAAGAAGTTCTATAGTATGGAATTGAGCGCGAGAGACACAGGACATACTCACTGAGCACGGAACAGTAATAATAATATTAGGAGTACAAGTCGTTTGACCTTTGCAACAACCCTATGTGGTTATTATGCCCATTTTACAGATGAGGGGACTAAGGTAGAAAAGGGTTTAAGTAACGTGCCCAAAATCATACCTCTAGAAAGGAGCAGGAACAGGATTTGAATCCTTAGGGCAAACAAGCTACGCCCGTGATCTCTACGCAATGTGGGATGTTTAGTCCCTGTTCACTCCTCTTCACCCAGTACCTAGTACTGCAGGCACTCTGCATATTTGTTGTCTGACTAAATGAAAGTGTAATAGTAAAAGTACATTTTTCTCTCATGACAGGTTCATAAATCATTGTCACATGAAGTGTCTACTCCAATCTTTTCAAAAAGCATATGGACATACGGACATTTACACACCATGTGGGAAGGGTGTGCATAGGAAAGTGTTCATTAAGCAATTCCAAATTGGTTTGTCTACGTTAAAAACACTCTTGACAGTGCAGAATTGTTTTTGTTGTTCTTTCTTTGTTTTCTGGACAATTCTTTGTGACTGAAAGTTGCAGAGCCAGATCAAAACCTCCTAGAGGACAAGGATTTTTTTTTCAGCCCAGAGCTTAAAATGAGTAGGTATTCAATAAATGTTTTTTAAAATAATGGTACTAAGTGATGAGGACATAGGCTTGTTTTCCTGAACTGAATGGAGAAGTGGAATGCCAAAGTTACGTTCTAGTCAACAGATCTCAGAGTGCCTCCACCTCCATCCCAGTGACCACTACAGGGCAGATTTCTATCAGCAGCCATCTTGCATCTAACTTTATGAGACTTACACATTTTCAAAACATTGTTGGAGGAGGGGGAATAAAATTAAGAATAGTAGCAACAAAGGTGCTAACACTGTTGAGTGCTTACTGTTTCAAAGTATTCCCCTAAATGCCATGAAATGAGTACTTCTAACATCTGAATTATACAAGGTCTGACAAGTTCGAGAACTTGTTGTAATGATGTTGCTAACCTTTTTTGATATCAGAGGGATTTTTCATTACGAATTTATACCAACTGGACAAACAGTTAACCAATTTACTATTTGGAAGTGCTGAAAAGGCTGCATGAAAAAGTTAGACGACCTATACTTTTCGCCAACAATTCATGCGTCATGCATCATGACAATGCACCAGCTCACAGGGCACTGTATGTGAGGGAGTTTTTAGCCAGTAAATAAATAACTGTATTGGAACACCCTCCCTACTCACCTGATCTGGCCCCCAGTGACTTCTCTCTTTATCTGAAGATAAAGGAAATATTGAAAGGAAGACATTTTGATGACATCAATGGTAATACAATGACAGCTCTGATGGCCATTCTAGAAAGAGTTCCAAAATTGCTTTGAAGGGTGGACTAGGCGCTGGCATCAGTGCACAGCTTCCCAAGGGGGATACTTCGAAGGTGACCATAGTCATATTCAGCAATGAGGTATGTAGCACTTTTTCTAGGATGAGTTCACGAACTTAGTTGTCAGACGTCGTAAATGAAGTAATGAGGATCCTAGAAGGACGGACTTGACCAAAACACAGCTAGAAATGGAAGTACCAGGACTTGCACACAGACAATTTGACTCCTATGCCCACACAATAATAAAAGGCAGAGAGACTGCTCAAAAGAACTGAGTTTTTTAGATAAGAAAGTCTGAATTCAGTAGTTTATTTCTATAACAATGGATTATTTATTTAGCCTCCATTCTGGACGGCACCAGTGATTGCAGTACCTCTGTTCTGAGTAGAATATACCAAGCTGATGTTCTGAGGTTTGCCAATACTTCAGACACATTTAATTAATACCTTCAATTATTGAGGGGTAAAAACACCATCCTTGGGGTTTCAAATCTACTCCATATAATCTGTTGTTTACTGACCAGCACGGATGGAAAAATACAGTTGTTTTCTTGACTGCCCACCCCTTTCTGAATTTGTTACATGGAATACACTGTAATTTTAGAGCCAGAGGCTTGAGATTATCAATATTATGTAAGTGTTACAACACTGTAACACTTACTTTGAAGAAAGCGTTCTATCCAGAATCTTCTCCAATGATATTTTCTATCAGCATCTATTGTGTCCTATCTACTCTGACTTTCTCTCTATTCCTAAAATCCACCAAACTCTTTCTCAACCCAGAGACTTTGCACTGGCTCTTTCCTCAGCCATGACCTTCTTTTTCCTGATCTTCGCGTGGATGGCTGCTTCCTACAGTTCTCATTTTAGCTTAAATGTGTCCCTGAACAGGCAAACTACAGTAGCCATCCAGGCATCCTCACATCACTACATTTTAATTCCCTGCACAGCATTTATAACCCTATGATATTGGACTTGTGTCCCACTGGAATGAAAAAAGTGCCAGAGAGCAGGCACACCTTCTGTCTAATTTGCCACAGTATCTCCAGGGTATCGGACAGAGCCTGGCACAGGGCAGGTGATCACAGGATACATGACAAGTACATGAATGATGGGATGGATAACTGAAGACCACCCTCTTGCCTTTTAATATCGGTTCACTGATGGGACCTATAGACCAGGATGTCATTCAGAATGTGAAATGTTACCACCAAAGAAAGCCCAATTTAAGACTGCCATTATTATTTTACTATACAAATTGCATGACTGAAATTTTGATAAAAGTCACAAAAACTACAAAGAATCCAAATATAATGCGAACTATTTCTGCAAAAGTGATGCCTTCCCAGTAAAGGATTTCTTGTGATTTTACTCTGCAAATGTAAAGCAACCTCAAGATTTGGGTGTTTGTTTTGTGGCCTAGAAAACAATTAATGCTGACCTCTCACTTCCATTTTTCCAATATGTACTTCATAACCTAGTAATAAAAGTAGATGAACTAGAAAGCATCAGACCAGACACCTGGTTTACTGAATCTTCAAAGGTAATCTTTATTGATGCTTTCTCAGCTATTGATTTTTTTTTCTTTTATCTTCCTTCATTGAGTTGCTATAAAGGTTTAATAAAGTCATATTCATTAAACAACTTGATATTCCTTAGTAGAAAATTAAATTAAATAAAGTTTGTTCTTTTTTTTACTTTTAATTCTCTTTACTCCTGATAACAGAAATAAAAGGCAATAACATCCCAACCACTTTAAAAATTGGGCTCACACATTGGGATCTCTCCTTTCTGATAAGAATTCAAAACTTACAAAACAAGAGGAAGTCACCACTTAATTAAAATAAATGAGAAGCCATTAACTTAATTAGATTGAGATCCTCAGAAAGAAACTGAAATATTTTATCTAAAAAGCAGGTATAGAGTACAAATTTCACCACCCAATCAATGGTCTGACTCTGACCTGGTGGTACATTTATCATGGGTGAGCACTTAATTTGGTCTTCAAATACCTTCAATTACTTTTTTATTTACTAAGGTTATCAGTGAAGCATTAGTAGTTATAGAAGTGATATCTGTGATCTGGACATTTGCCTCAGATATAAAACCAAATGGATATAAATACAGAGACAGATGAATATCTATAGGTGAGTGTGTGTGTGTGTGAGAGAGTGAGAGAGAGAGAGAGAGAGAGAGAGAGAGAGAGAGAGAGAGAGAATCTGCTAATATTCTACTACATAGTATGGTAGTGTCAAACCCAAAAAGCTTTTTAGCAAGACCACATTTCAGTTACAAGATGCTTTAGCTTTGTGATCTTTCTGATTTAGGATCCTTATTTTGAAATACACAGAATAAATAAAACATGGAATAATAGAATATTCTACATTTTATTATAGAATGTAGAATAGAATAAATAAAAAAATTTTAAAAAATAGAATAAATAAAACATGGAATAATAGAAAATTCTACATTCCCACTTGCTCCTCCCTGGGACATAGATTTCATTTATTACAATGAAACACCTCATGCTTTGGCCAATTTTCCATCACGCAATACACTGAGTAAAAATCACTTACCGGGTCTTGATCCAGTATTCCCAAACTGCAAGATGTAGCATGGAAAGAATACAGCATCATATAAACATTTTCAAAAGAGCAAATGGTAGAAGTCAAAGAAAAGAAAAGGCCTATTTTGGCAAATCCAATATTTATGACATGGTCATCCTTTATAATGCAACTTTAAAAAAAAAACTGAAAATCCTGATGTTAAAGACACACCAACAATAGAATATGTATTAAAATTTTTCCATTGCTTATGCTGGTTTGTAACTGGACTTTCTACACAATAGAATTAAGCAACTTTTTCTGATGCCTAGAATAACTTACTTGAACCTCTTAGATTTTTTCCTCATTTATCAAAGAAAACTGTGTTGGCATTCATTCTCAATTTTTTAAAATCAATCAGCATGCAGGACAGAGCAACACAGCAATTTTTCATCATAGTAATAGCGGTAAAATTAACTTGATTTCAAGCTTAATTGAGTAAACCCTTACTAATTCTTCTAAATAAAGAAAAGTCCTGCTTGATTAGTGAAAGCCATTTGGTATAGAATATGTTTAGATAAATACACTTGTATTGCTTTTCAGAACTCAGACTAACAAAGGACTCCTGCAGCAAGCACAGAGTGCGGCAGAGGTCCTTATGAAAACCTGCTGCATTGCACTGATAAGATTAATGTCGCATATCACTTACAACATAGCAAGCTGGTGTTTCCTTAGATAACTTTATAATTTTAGGTGCACCTTGCCTACAAATTGCTTCAAAATCAAATTTTATAGATGCTGCCAAGATACTTTCCAGCCCAGCCTATAAGCAAAATATAACAAATTATAATTTATCAGCTATGACAGATTTAGTAGAGTCAAAATTAACAAGGTTTCACTATGCAGGCAATCCTCCACTCAGTACAAGTTGTATTCCAAAAGTTCATTTGTTAGACATCAGAACTGATTAGAGCAATGAGGAACTTAGTGTCCTGTATATAGAAGGAATATGGGCTTGGGACTCAAGACCCCAAAAGGGGATCTCACCATAGCTTTGCCATTAATTATCTATGTAAACTTGAGTGAGTTACTTAACAGTCTTAATGTACTCATCTGTAAATAGATTTAATACCTATGTAGAGGTACTTCAGTGGGTTCATGAATCCCTTTAAATCCCTTTAAATTTAACAACTGGCGGGTTACATCTGTTACAAATACTAATGCACTTCATGAGCTTCCTAAGGGGAATGATGGCGAACCACTGCTCTACAGGGACACCTCCCTAAATTTTTCAATATTAGAAATGGCCAAATGCTTATAAATCATCGTTGGAAGTATCGTCTGCACCCAGGTTACCGTGTCATCCAGTCTTATTTACCCGCACTCCTTCCAGGTGGGTATGGGCATCGCCTTCTCAGGAGAGCATCTGTGACTTCACTTGCGTTGCCTCCCACCTCAGCGTGTGCCCCGTCTTTCTCAGACCAGTAATCTGGGTATACCTCTACTACAAGAACTCTTCATACTGTGCTATTTTTACACGTCTATAAGCGCCTTTAAAAAATACCACGTACATGGTAGATGCTTGTCAAGTAGATCAGAATTTTTTCTCACCAAAAAATGTATTTATATTTGGATTTCCCTAAAAGTAAAGTCATTTCAGTTGATGAGAAGCATGCAAATCAGGAAGCAACTTAGCTTTGTTGGAGAGAAAAAAAAAAGCTTTGAATGGACCGACCTAAGTTTAAATAAGTCCTAGGCTCTCTGAAACTCACTTTTCTCATCTGTGAAATGAAAATAATCCCACCACCAATCAAGGTTGTATATGAATAATATTTGTAAAGTTCTGAGTATATTCCCTGCACTCCATCACACCCCTGACTACTACCATCATTAACATTGCTGTCAGTTATTCAGGAATAACAGGTAATAGAAATCAGACATGCTTATTAATGATTCCTGTACCTGACACTGAGAATGGTTCAGACACCAGAGAAAACAAAATACGTGCAGAGATGACTCCAGGAGGTGGAGTACAAAAATGCTGTTGCTGGAACTTTGTACACAGGAGCAGGCTATTTTCATATGTGACCGCCTGGCTCCCTGCACCCTCCGAAGGTTGCAGACAGGCCATTCTCCCTGTCTGCCACAGTGTGGACACTGCCCAGACGGGCTACCACTCTCTGTGCCTCACATCTGTGCAGAACGGTGCCCAAGTTCGTGGGCTCCAGGCTGCAAAAGTCAACATTTCCACCCCTAAAAGTAAGGACACAGGCTCGGGGCTGAGAATTCTGCCTTTCTACTCAGCAATCTGTTATCATCTCTAATCCTCTTAAACACACTAAGAGAAGGCCCAACCCAAGCCTTTTCCAGTTTCCCCAACCCCACTCTCCTTCATCGCCACTTCCCACCTGCCTAGGATGGAAGCCATCTGACACACACTCCTTTCTCTCCACCCACACGTTCTCCACCTTCTGTTCGATCTTAAGAGTAAAAACCCACTCCTTTTTAAGACCAACAGCTCCACTTGTGTTCTAATTCCCTTTTAGTTTCTTCTCTAGGAATTTGCTCCATCAGACTCCCTTACCATAACTTCCATTCTCTTTTGCATCTTTAGTCTCTCCCTCTCCACTCCCTGTCTTTCCTCCCTGTCTGAAATCTCCCTCAGATCAACAAAATCCCAAATCCTGATATTTCAGTGAACTGCTATTCTCCCTCATTTTTCTTCCTTTCAATGACAAACTCCCTGAAATGATTCATTTTTCTAGTCTTTTTCTGTATACATTAAATCTGGCCTTTCCTTACAGCTCATTGCAACATAATACGTAATGCCTCCAAAATAATACGTAATTGACTCCTATATCTGACTTCAAAAGCATTGAAAATTTACATATTTTTTACCAAAGAATTAAAAAAAATAAAAATTAAAAAAAAAAAAAACACTGAAGAAGGAGTTATTCAGCACACAGGGCTCCACTTCTAAACACAACTCAGACCACTCTCTGCTTGACCGTAGTTTCAGCCATCAGAGCAGATCCTCCCAACACCCTCTTTCTTGAAAATTGTTCCAAAATCTTCTCCCATACCAGTCCTCCATCTCCTGGTAAACTCATTATTATGGAAGCTGATCTGATTATTCTCATTCCTTACCCTAGGCAGGGGCAATGCCAACAAAGACATCTTATCAAGGAGCGTCCACTACACACTGGGGGCTCACAAGGTTTCTTCTATCCACAGCTGGAGACCTGGCACTACCCCATCCTACCCCAGCCCCTGGCCTTTTTCTTCTGCTTTTCCTCTCTAACGGTCCTGAAGATGGTATTGCCTACTACATAAGACTTTGTCCCCCAGAGTCTCTTCTAATGAACCTTGACACCAGGAAATTTGTTCTGAAAGGAAAGCAAATTGATATCAAAATTCAATCCAATTGCCTTCATATCTTTTATTCAAACTTGCTATTTAGTTTTTATCCTCTGCAGGCTGCCATGAAAGCCCTGTTCTCCTTGTCTATTCTGGAAACCTTCATTAATATAAGTCTTGGCTATAAATTGCTTCTGCACTGAAGTAATCCATCTATTTTTGAATCTTCAAAACGTTCCCTACCCTGTCTTCATAGAAAACCCAGTGCATAAAATGCTTTCTTCCTTCCAGTTCACATGTGCTTATATACCTGACATATGATCCCACAGCTTTGTGGCAAGTCTCCTACTCTTTCATGAGCTGCTCAATATTCTGCCACGGAAATAGAATATTTTGTAGCGCTGGGTCCAAAGAATGGTGGCCACTGCTGCTCTCACTTGATCCCCAGTGCTTCTCAGGAATATGGTGAAGTTTGATAGTACAGTAGTGTTAGTAACAAGGTTTAATATTTACTGACTACCTATGCTCATTTATTACTTTGTTTAATTAAAATGTATTGGGGTGACAATGGTTAGCAAAATTACATAGGTTTCAAGGGTACAATTCTGTAATATATCATCTATGTATCACATTGTGTGTTCACCACGCAGATTTGAAAGATTTCATTTAATCCTAGTAATAATCCTGATTGGTAGAGATTTCTGCCAATTTACAGATAAAGAAAATGAGTTTTAGGAAAGTAAAGTAACCTGATTAGTTGTCAGAGTCTGAATTTAAACTCAGACCAATCTGACTCAATTCTTTGGACAAAGTTGCTCTAATTTTCATGTTACTCATCAATGAACACCGAATAATACTGTAGTTCAAAAATGATAGAATTTTTGTGAGAAAATATATTTATTTATTCATTTAGAATTTCACCCTGCTTTCAGACTCTCCAATTCTAAAAGTAGAAAAATTAACTGCATATAGATTATCCATATTTGTTTAGTATAGACAAAGAAAAAAAATCCCAGTAAAATTCAAAACTGAGAAAAACAGTAAATTCTGAATATGAAGAAACTTTCTTAATTTAAGGGTACCTTTAAAAAAAATTACAGTGAGCAACCTACTTGAACTTAGAAGCATTCTCATCAGAGTCAGAAATAAGAAAAAATTCCATTATCACTACTTCTACTCAGTTATCCCATGAATACTTGCCAATAAGACAAGAAAAATAAGAGTTATAATAATTGGAAAAGAAGAAAACAAATGCACTCATTTGTTCTTTGATGTCTACATAGAAAATCCAAATAAAATACAAGAAATAGTAGAAGAGTTCAGTAATATTGCAGGTTATACAACCAATATACTGAAATCTGGGCACACCTACATATCAGTAATAATGAACTAGAAAATATAGTAGGGAAAAGATACCTGCAAAGCTACAAAGTAATTAGGAATAAATTCAACAGAAAAGTTCAAGGACATTTATATGGAAAATTACGAAACAAAGAAAATCAGAAACATTATAAAGATGTCAGCTGTCCATCAATTGATCTCTAAGTTCAATGCAACATGAATAAAAACCCTCAAAACGATATTCATATGAAAGAACAAAGATAATTTTCAATGAAAAAAAGTGAGAAGCCGTGTCTTAAGAGTCAATGCTTACTAAAAACTATAATAATTTAGGTAGTGTGGTTTAGGGCAGGAATTTTTGTGGGATAGGGCAGAAAGAGAATAGAAAGTCCAGATACAGACATATTGATATACAGAAACTTGATATATGGCAGAGACAAAATGATCTAATAAAAGAAGCTAGGATAACTGCTCATCTATACAGAAAAATGCAACCTAGATCTTTTTCTTATATACAAAAATAAACTCCACATGGGAAATTAAACTTTCAAATTTTAAAAGAAGGGAAGAATGTCTTGTTTAACTTTGGCAAAGGGAAGATTTCTTAACTCTGCGAGAGCAGAAAGCCTGAAGAAAAGTAACTGTGATATAGACTACACTAAAACCAAAAATTTTTAAATAAACTATATTATCAACTAAGTGAAAAGAGAAGTTACAGACTTCAAAATATGTTTTAACCCATTTAATAAGTAAATATTGGTATCTAGAATATATGACAAACTCATAGAAATGACAGACTCTCCTTGACCAAACTTTAGTCAGGCTCCTCCAAACCCTCTTCTAAACTAGGGCTCAGTCTTTGGCTTCTGTGTCTATCTTCGCAGAGTCCAGTTGTAGCAAGAATCCTACTAAGTCAGTTTAGTAAGAATCCCCCCTATCCTTGATATCTGATCATCCTGGCCTGCCTTCAGCAACAATCCTGTTAAGTGGATTAAGCAAGAATCCCCCCTACCCTTGATGCCTCCTCTTAGTAATTTTCTATCACTGACCTGCTCACTCTGCTTGTTAGCTGTAAATCCTCAACTGTCATTGCCATATTCTGAGTTGAGTCCAATCTCTGTCCTCTATAGTCAAACCATATTGTTATAGTCTTGACTAAAGTCTTCCTTACCATTTTAATGAGTGTCAGAATAATTTTCCTTTAATACAGATCAATCAAAAAGAAGACAAACAACTCAGCTAAAAATATGTGAAACAGATGAATGGGAAACAAAAGAAGACTTATGACCAGGAAGCATATAACGAGATGCTCAAGGCCACTAGTAATCAGAAATATACTAAGATCACAAAAGACACTATTTCAAATACATTAAATTGGTAATAAATTTTTGAAAGTCTAGAGCTCCCAAGTATTGCTAAAGATGTGGCGGGGAAATGTGACTTCTCTTCTGCTGTTGATGAGAGTGTGAACAAGCATAATAGGTGGAGAGCAATTTGCTGTTATTCGGTAAAATCACAGATGTGCCGACCCTATTACTCATTTCTTACAAATCTAGCTCTATCGCCCAACCTTTCTCACAGAGGTTCTGCAACACAATTAAGTCTTAATGCCGTAATTAAGGTATCCATTATAAATAATAAATTATTTTTTCTTCTGTGCATGTAGAATATACTATGTATTATGTACCGTACTTAAGAGATCAGAGAAAACAGTCACTTAAATTGTTTTCTGTGGGGCTTGCTTGTCTCACAAAATTCCAGTTGAGAAAAAGATCAATGATTCTGAATTGGAAACTACCTAAATGCCACCCAAGGGCATTTACAAATGTGAGGGTAATGGGAGCTATTTTTTGGTTGTCACTAATGACTGGAGGGCTGCTACTGACAAATAGTACCCTGGGAGCCAGAGATGCTTAATAGCCTACAGTGCACAGGAAACTTGCGCACAAAGAATTGTTCTGCCCAAAATGCCATTAGTGTCCACTTCAGCCCTAGACAAACTCTCATACACAGGCACAATGAGACATGGATAAGAATTACATTGCAGCATTGAGCTAGAAAGCAAAGAGCTAGGAAGAAAAAAAAGTTATCATTTTCAGAGGAAATGGATAATCAAGTAGTAGTAAGATTACCCAGTTAAAATGAATGAAATAGAAATACTAATACTAAAATACGGGCCAAAAAAAGCAAGTTACACAATGAAATGTACAACTTAATATCTTTTTTACTCAGTTTCAAAATGTAAAATAATACAATATATTGTTTATGGATATATACATATATAATAAATATATAAAAATATATAAAAACATGAACAGATATAAGATTAAATGTATGATAATGATACTGAGAAGATAAATGCATAGGATGGAATACTGTAAAGCAATGAAAATGAATGAAGTACTATTACAACAAAACTATAAATGAATTTCACAAGTGTAATATTGAACAAAAGAAGGCAAATACAAAAGATTACATACGTATGAAAAACTATTGTGTAATGTTAGAACTCAGAGTAGCAGTTTCCTCTGAGAGGAAAGGGTGTAAGCAAATCACCAGGAAGGGGTACGAAGGAAGCTTCTGGTGATATGCTGTTTCATGGTGTTGGTAGATGGTGGTTCCATGGAGAAGTTTACTTACTAAAAATTCATACAGCTATATAATGATGAACCGTTCACTTTTCTGTATGCATGTGTTGCCTTAATAAAAATGTTTATCTAGAGAAAATTTAATCGTCTTTCCTTGTCTCTGTCTCCCACCCTCCCACCTCTTGCCAGGGCTCTCTTCCTGACTGCCTCATTTCTGCTAATCATACCATATTATTTTTCTGTAACCCAGGCTCATGCATTCGTTTTTGGTCTTACAACCCTACCAGAGCAACTCTTGCCAAGACTAACCAATACTAACTAGAACTTTTATCAAACTTGTCCTCCTTTCTTTCCTACCATCAAAAAGACCTTCTGTTTTCTGTCATAATCGGCATTTATAAATCAAATTGAAAACCAAGAAGTTTTTGGCATCTTAACCTGATAACTCACAAAAGGTTTCTGTCCACTGTGAGTAGAACTCTGAGTGGATTTTTAAAAGTTTTTTGGCACACAATATGTGGGATAAGAATTAGTCAAGTTTTCTCTGCAATTTCCAGGGAGATTGAGAGGACTTCTCTTGGATGTCTTATCTTTGAACATTTTTCTTTCTTTTCTTTTGTACTTCAAGATAATTCATTTATTCACCAGAAATTAACCTGGGGGCGGAGGAGCTACATATAGAGGAGGAAAAAATGCTAAAAGTCTACCAAGTCAAATATAATAATATTATAACTATGTTTGCATGGGGTGGAAGGCACATATCAATGGATTAACATGATAAACTCCATGAAAATATTAAGCATTTAAATGTTTATCAGACCATTAACTAAAATGTTCCCTTTACATTTGGATATTATAGCAGTCCCTGACTGACCCTTAAGCAACTGTCTTTCAAATAGACTAAATAGTATAGATTTGAGTACCTTTCAGAGCACTTTTACATACATTATTTTATTTGATTCTCCCAGCTGGCCCAGCAGTTGGCAGTACCCACATTCGTTCTTTATGAAATGTCTGTGTCATTGGTGATGCTATCCACCTCCCTCTGTGAGATCAGGGATGTCCTAGCTGGCCAAATGTTTGGTTAACTTAAGGAGTTATGATGGATAATCCGAAGTCCCTACACACTTTCAACTCCTATCAACTAAAATGCCTTTGCCAAATTTACATATCTGGGCCAGTTTCATCTGGAAAAGCAAAAGTAGTTCTTAATGAAGGATTTCCCTTTCTGGCAAGTTGCTCTAGCTTTTTCAGACCTCTCCCTTCTAGTTCTGATTTCATTTAGATTTATGTGCTATCTCTAGTAGTGTGACTTTATTCACTGGTGCTCTATCTCCTCTCTCAAATTATGATTTTTACATTTGTATCACTAACTTTGTCATCTTTCTAATTAATCTGTACAAAATTACTATATCCAGATTAAAAAATTAACAGCACTAACTACAACCCTTAATTCAATTTTAAGATTTTATGCACCCCAATTATTTCAATAATATGACAATCAAATATCTTTCATACATAATTAAGGTATCATTATGTTAATGTCCTTTCAAATGAACTGAATGTGTCAGAGTGTGACAGCTACAACTGGACTTAATAAATTCATGGTTGAACAACTCTGATAATCTGTGGGGCAAAAACTGATATCATTCAAATAGTAAATTAAATTGAACTTTAAAGTTTCATTCCATGAAGTTAGAGTAAATGTTTCAAGTTCTCTTAGTCTATCAGACAGAAGGTCAATGGCAGGCTTGCAAGCATTTACATTCAGAAGGTTGTCTTTATTATCAGATGGCCCTCAAGTTTTAAATATCAAACTCAGGAAAAGTACTCAACATTTTTTAAAAAGGTAAATAATAGAGATAAGAAAGCATGGAATTCTGTTTTATCCTCTCATTATGTTACTCTATTCCAGTGAAAAAATACAAATAGATTCAAAAGCCTGTATGGCTTAATACTAGAAGCCCGCTTCTAAGTGATAATCTGTAAATAATTAAGCATATAGATTTAGAAGCAATTCCCAGAGGAATGAAAATAAAATGACAGGATCTGATAAGATTACTATGATTAAAAACCAATAAAAGAGAAGAAAAGAAATTGGTGAATGGAAGAAAGAGGGAAATATATATTCCTCACATGCATATATATGTCAGTCACATTGTTATATAGTAGATACATAATAAATTATTTTAATTTTCACAAAAACTCATTAATTTAAGGATTTTTGTTTATCATTTAATAGGTAAGCAAACAAAGGCTCAGAGATGTTCATTAATTTTCCCCAAATCACACAACTAACATTTTATTTGCTGAAATGTGAACGCCAAAGCCCTTGCTTCCTCCTCCACACCCATTGGAAATTCAGAGAAAGCACCAGGAAAGCCAAAATGGCCGGGAAGGATAGTACCATGTCACTGAAACCAACTAATGAGCAATTCCAGGAGGTAGGCAATGGCTTCTGGTGAAAAATTTGCTTTCATATTCTTATCATTTAGCCAATAATTAATACTCAGGTATGTGCTACACTATAGGAATGCCTCAGAAAGAAAGATGAGGAGTGTTAAGAATACAGCATGCTGCCTAGAAAAATCACTTTTAACATTCCAAAGAGAAATTTCAGAGAATAGGTAGTTGTTGTTTTTTTAATTATACACAATTAAATATTTGAGGAAATGATGATGAAGAGGAGGGAGCACATAAAGCCTAGTCAGCAAGTGGAAACAATAGGCAGCGTATTACAGGGTAATGGTAACCACATGGACCTTGGAACCAGAATGTCTGGGTTTAAATCCTAACTCGGTAGCTGTGTGACCTTGGCTAAGTTACTTAACTTCTCTATACAGTTTCCACATCTTTAAGATGGAGATAATAATTGTACTTCCTCCTAAGTTTGTTACTATAAGGAATAAGTGAATTAATATATGTAAAGCCCTTACAACAATGTCTGAAATGTCTGACACATTGTTTTATCTCAGGATTAGCTAGTCTTTGGAAAAGTTGGACAGTGGACAGTGTAGGGATAGAAGGCTTGAGAAATCTTGGGGCGTATCAGAGTCGGGAAAAAAGAATACTTTAAGGTAGAAAAGACTTGAGCATGTTTGCAGACATGGGGAGGAGAGAGTCAGGAAAGGTAAATGAAATCAGGAAGAGGCCATGGGAAAGATGGGCACATTTGGAGGAAATGGCCTTGAAACAGAGGAAGGAGACAAGTTCTGACACAAAAGGGAGGGTGGAGACCAGATGAGAACACCGCAGTTTTTCAGGAAGTAACAGATGAGGTGAGACAGCAAAGTTCCAATTCCAAATAATGCGCTGAGTTTCTTCATGGAAGGAGAAAAAAGGGAGGCGTGAGAATTGTGTAGAGTAACGAAAAATATTTAGAAAAGTTATTCTTGAACATATGAAAAGGTGGACACTAATAATGAACAAAAGTGCAGCTAATATCAGTGAAGTGTGGGCTAATTCAAGGGGATTCAGGTTCTAGTTTTCATGACTTTCGTAACACAAACTAGAGCCAGACAAAGTGGCCTCTAGGGAGCAAGGAAGCAAGCATAAAGATGGAGCTGGTGAGAGGAAATTCTACTAACAACCAAGCCAAACTCAGAATTCCTACTCCTGAATCTCTAGGGACATCATCTGCCTCTACTTAAACGAGCTTTTCTGTAAGCAGAAGTCAATCAAGACCACCTCCTATAAAATTTTATTACTTCTGTAGTTTTCAATTTTAACGAATTGTTAATATAACCACATATAGGAAAGTAACTGAGGTCTGTTTTTAAATCTTATGATGTTTAAAATCTATATGGTTTAAAACAGTAAAAAGGTGTTTGGTAAAATATGGCAGAGTGGAACAAATTTTCTCTACTGCCTCCTGAAAGCCATAAAGTCACAAGGACAGAAAAAAAATGGAAGACGCAATGACAGCACTGAGATTTATTTTGGAAGATGAAAAGAGGAGGATGAATTCTAACCGACTTCAAGGATAAAAGTCAAGAAGCAAAGTTATGCCAGGCCCAGAACCTCAGAAATGTTCAGGGATTGAAGGCGCAAGTACTTCTGAAAGTAGCGGGTAAAGAGTAGAACTGAAAATAAAAGAATCGGTTGTAAGTTTATTTAGAAAACAATTAGAACCCCAGATCCTTGCTTCCAAGACAAAGAAGCAAGGCAACCACCCCAAATGACGACTAGAGGTTTACGGTTTGGGGAAATTGAACCAGAGAAACCCTCAATTCAAGAACAGCAAGCAAACTGAAGGCTGGAGTGACGTCCAGTGCTGAAGCAAGGGGTGTTAAGTCAGGTATGCACAGTGCTACAGTTCTTCTCTCCTCACACCGACTTGCCCATATGGCAGCCAGGAATATATACCACCCTTCCCACCTGCAGGCAAGAAAAAAGGAAAACCAACGACTCAAGAGAAAAGACCGGTAGACAAGCCCCACACATAGACAGGGCTTCTGATTGGTTTTGTATCTCATACTTTAAAAAAAAAGGACTCTCCAGTTTTCAGTATATTTTGTAGTATATGTTATGTTATGTTATGTTATGTTATGTTATGTTATGTTATGTTTTATGTTATGTTATGTTATGTTATGTTATGTTATGTTATGTTATGTTATGTTATGTTATGAAAGGGCAGAAAGTTTGTCTGCTCTGTCCCATTACTGCATTCCCAGTTCTTAGTGCTAAGTACCTATAGTACTCAGTAAATATTTGATAAATCAATCACGTGTATTTAAAATCTGTTGGACTCTCATGGAGACCCAAGCACATCAAAAATGTCATCTATATATTTATAGACTAAGTACATACAGATGTACTTATGGACAAGTACATCTTGTCCATAAGATGTACTTATGGACAAAGTACATCGCCCTAATATCACCACACTTTGCAGCTAAATTCCACTTCATTGCACCTCAATTTTAGTCATGAAATTCACAATAGTCAACTTCTAAAAATGGCTGATATTGATTTTTCTTCTATTAGGAAAAATAAGTGGTTTATATCACTTCCTATTTATTAGTGTCTATTCTATATTGAAAGTACTAAAGGCCTCATTTAGAAAATGAGACATCACAGCGTCCAGGAGAAATGAGCTAGGCAGGCCCTCTAGTGGC
Source organism: Rhinolophus ferrumequinum (assembly GCF_004115265.2). Taxonomy (NCBI): domain Eukaryota; kingdom Metazoa; phylum Chordata; class Mammalia; order Chiroptera; family Rhinolophidae; genus Rhinolophus; species Rhinolophus ferrumequinum. The sequence continues at coordinate 53,310,332 of NC_046288.1, forward strand.
CTTGAAGAGCTAACACTCCCCAAAGTATCTACCATCACAAAGGAATCAACACCTCTAATTCAGTCCTAAAGCTGTACATTCAGGGAAAGGACCCACCTGGCTGCGTAGATATTGAAACGACTTCTCCTCAAGGCCATTCAGTAAGTAGTCAGAGAGAGAAAAGAACAAAGCGGAAAGTGTCACAAGGTGAGATGTGAACCATTACCTAGTGGCAATAATGGAACAAATGGAGAAATAGAATACTGTGCTCCCTTCTCTCCTTCTAACTGCCTTCTTCTTATTCCCCTATTACCTTTACCTTTTCTTGAAAATGTGTATGCTCCTGCATGCGCACATGTGTACACACACATACACACAGTCATACTCACACACACACACTCACACTCACGCACACTCACTCACACTCACTCACACACACTCACACACCCACAGTCACACACACACACACTCACACACACACTCACACACACTCACACACACCCACAGTCACACACACACACTCACACACACTCACACTTACACACACATCTCACATCACATGGACTGCGGCACCTAACATTCACTGGGTCTGGAGCGAGAGCATTAAGGAAGTCTCACATTATTTGTCTAAATATTTAAAAGTCAAAATCAAGCTAACAAACTGTTAAAAAAAATATCTTCTATCCTCCTGCTGTGATAACTATGCTTCCATGGCAACAAAATTTTTTTAAATTTGTGTAAAGCTATAATTTTTAGATGACTGGATTTAGGCAAAATACCAAAGACAACTAAATTTAAATATCATTGCATGTCTGAATATTCTGTGATAGACCAGAATTGTTTGGATGAATATTAATAGAGACATCCCTAAGTCATTCATTTTAATTATTCTATAACAACTCTTTTGTTCCCCCTACATTCTAACAAAATCAAGAATCATGCTGCTATAATCTAGATTGTCAGTCAATTTGTGTGCTATTGACAGTAATGTCAAATTAGACTATGTTTCTTAACACACTGTTAGATAGCTTCTTACTATTTTCAGTTTGGAGTGACTTCATGTGTTGAAGCAGTAACAACAGGAATTATCAATGAAAATCTTAAGGCAATACTTGGACTCAGAAATGAACCATGAATTTTACATGTTATGTTCAATCATTGTGATGGGGTCACCTAGATTAAATTATTTGTATCATATAAATATTTAGAAATATTTTAATTATATTATGTACATCACTCACTTATATTACAATACCCACTGTCTCTAAAGCAATATCTAGACCCTGATGGTATTTCTTGAGTTCTACTTCTTTGAATTTTTTAATGCAATATAAAGAGAAAACTGAAAATAATAGTATTTTGCTCAATTTGTTTAAATCTCTCTTCACTCGAAAATACACCTTCAACCAAAATGGACAGAAAATAGTCCCTATAAGAAGACAGTGTCAGGACTATTTATAGGGCTCATCTCAAGGCCTGATACATGGCTGTCATCCTGACATCCCCCTTCTCTGCCTTCAGTTGGGCTTCTCATTCCTAGACGTACACTTCCAGAATCCAAGCTTCCTTCCACCCTCTCACAGATGGGTAGTTTAACTTATGTATACAATTCCACAGTTGTTCCTATTCAGAATATTGAAGAAATTGTGTCCCTGGTCTCCAGCATTGATGTCCTGAAGTCCAATATTATTTAGCTTCCAGTTCCCTTGTAGGTGACCCATTTGATTATTCTCAAAGCTTTTCAAACATTTCCCCCCCAGATAGTAGCACGGCTGGCTCTTCTTTCTCATTATCCAATTCTCTGTGGACCTCTTAAGGGTCCTTTCTTGTTCAGTCAATCAAAGAAGCTTACACGTGTCGCTCCCATGTTACCAAGTTTTATTTTCATCAAAGTATTTATTGCTACCTGATATTTTCTTGTTTTACTCTTTTCTATATTGTCTATTTCTGCTGACTATAAGCTCCAGAAGAATTTGTTTACTTCTGAATCCCAGTGCCTAGGACAGTGAGAAGGCATCAATAAATGTTCACTGAATAAATAAATGAAAGCCTGTGTACTAGCACTACCACCAGAAGTAGAGAAGAACGGCCCTTTGATTGATATTTCTAAGTTATGTAAGACAGGATCATGTCTAGGAACCCAATTTTGTCATAGGGCTTGTATTTACTACAAACATGTCCTCTGATCATAGTGAATCATAAACCAGGAGCCCGAAAACTTTAAAACTAAAGTCAAACTTTTGAGCAACTCAATTTATTTGTCCTTAGAAAGCAATGCCCTTGGGCCAAATTATCTTCTTCCCCCTACAAAAATTAATATTTAAGTTAAGAGTTAATGTCATCATCTTGATTCTAGTAGAGCAGTGACCTGAAGAATGCAATCCAGCAAGGTAGATAAGACCACAGTCTTCAGCATCAGACGATCTCGGACCTAATCCAAGATTTGCCATTTAGGAGCTGTGTGTCCTTGTGTTTGTTACTTAACCTCTCTAAACCACAGTCTCTTAATTATAACAGTACTTGTCTCCTAGGCTATTATGAGGATCAAATGAGATCATTCAACTAAAGTTTAGGTGTAGTACTTGAGCATTTAATAAATTTAATTGTAATTATTATAAGACATTAGCTATTTGAACATTTCCATATTCTTGGAAAAATCTTGGCTGATAGCATCATTCATTACATTGCATGAAATAATTTTCTCTCTCAGCTTGGTACTAACACAAAACTGTCTCTTCAAATGCACTGGAGATTTTCCTTAATCGGTTGGAGAGAAGTATATGACCAATCACGTTTTCTTTCCAGAAGGAAACCCAGGTCGTTTTCCATAATAACCTCTTCCAGATACCTTTTTATGTCTTTCTTAGTTGGCTTCCTTTTGATTTTATTTTGAATTGCCCTCTCTTATAGTGCATTTAACTTTGTAGCTTGTGGATCTGTCATTTACAAGCTGAGTGACCCTGGAAAGGTTAACATCTAGAGCTCCACTTTCTTAATCTGTCAAATGAGAATTGCTGTGGACACCGAGGACATTATTATTCCAGCATCCCCTTTTAATAATCATTCCTCCACTGCATCCATATTCCCTTGGGGCTGTGCAAGGAGTCCAACCCCCTAAGCACTTAGAATAGCCTAGAAGTGGACATATAATTCAAGATGGGCCAAGGAGATCCTTGTCAGCAATTTTGGATTTAAGACTGAAAGAATCAGACCAATTTCCTTTTGTAGCTGAAATTATAAGACACAAATCTCAAGAACTGCTAGTACCTATGTTTCCTATTAATGAAGGAACTGGTCCACAGTGAAAGAAAAGAACTCTAAGAAGCATGGAGAAAAAGAGGGAGTCCTAATGGTTGTTACGGTTCCTAAATTCTTCCTCATCCGATAGTTTGGCTGTTCCATGACACAGCCCACTATCTTTCCAATAAATTCTCCTCTTTGCATATATAACTTGCATTTAATTTCCACCACTTGAAATTGAAATAATTCTAATACAAAGAAAATAAGCCCTGCTTTCAATAGTTGTTATAAAAAGTAAATGAGATAAAACATTTAAGTGCCTAGCATGTAACCTGGCATATAATCCTTTTTCAAGAAATGATACTCATTAACATTATTTAGAAGACAGGAATACAAATTCTATATCAATTAATTAATGAACCCAATTTTAACAGCTTAGAAATCTTTTTCCTTACAGTTTCAAAATCACTCACAGGAATTATTTGGTGCAATAATTGCAAAATAAGAGAAATGCTCTGATTAATTTTGCTACATATTATTATATAAATCTCAATGACTCTTACATAATATAGTTAAATAATCTTAGAGAATAGTGAAGCATCAGATAGAGTAACCCACAATTTCTTTCTTAACTCACTTGTTTAGAGTAAACATATGGTGGTAAAGTAGAAAAAGAATGTAGACTTACATTTTACTTAGCCCATATATACAGGAATAAATCTGATCCATTTACATGTGCAAAATACTGACTTGGCTGTATCAACAGCAGTCTTCACATAGTATAAAGGATGCAGTTAGTAAAAAGAAAATGTAATTACTGTACCTGTAAAGATACCACACTGACATTGTCAAAATGGATGTGTCCATTAGGCTCTGTGACAGCTGGATTTGCATAGCAGGTCACACCATTGATGGCAGGTAACGTTTTAGGTTGATGAGTTTTTTCTTGAGGACCAAAATCATCATTTCTAAAGTGGGTATGATCATTCTACATGGAACAATAAGAAAAGGAAAAAGGTTTTAAGAAGGTAAAAAGATGGCTCATATAGAACAGAAAATACAGTTTAGTGCTTTTTATTTATAAGAGAAAAAATTTATATCTATGCTATGTGTACTCTGATCTTTTTAGATATATAAAATTTCTCTCCCTTTAAATGTATCCTCATTTATTAAATTCTGTTGTTTCTGTTTTTTCATGTCAGGGTACACATACATTCTTATTTTGTCGACTATGAATGGAATACAAGTTATATGCATCTGATATACAATGTGAAATTGTTAGTACTGCCTCCAAATTTTACAATATAAATTAAATGTTTCTCTGATACTTATCAACATATTAACTATTTTCTTTCTCCTCATATTCACAAATCTAATAAATGGACAGTTCATGTAATTCTAAGAATAAAATTCCTGCCACTATTTGCCTATATAAAGTAGCTTTAGCAGGTAAAGTATCAAATGTTTTAAATAAAGTGCATTTACCTGACCATATGTCTTTAACAACATTTTAAGCACTCTTTCAAAAAAGAAAAGGATGTAAAATCCACCAAACACAGCAACTGCCTTCTCAACATAGTTGTCAATTTTGGGATTGAATCCAAAGGCCTGGGGAGAAAAAAAGGCAATTCAGGTAAAACCAAGTAGTTTAACTTGATTTCTAGAAAATAATACAAAAATTTTGCAGTACTTAATTTTCACCAAAGTTCTAAGTCCATCTTCACATCCAGGTAATGTTGGGAACTTACCTGCCAACAGCACAAAACAAAACCTCTGAAATTCAAGTAAGCAAACTGTAAGGGATGGCTTAGAAATCTCATAACCAGAAAAAGCTCTGCTAAACAAAGCCCCTGAGTATCTCACCATTTCCTGGCTATCAGAGCTGCAGACCTGCAGCGATATTTGCCTTGAAAGAGGAAACTTTTAGTAGTGAAGAAGTACTGAATCCCATATTTGGAAGATAATATTAAATCTAAGTAATGAAGATGAATGAGACATTGATTATTTACTTTCTCTAAACACAACATATCCAGAGTCAACTTTTTAAAGCAAATATGGCAGGCCACCTGAATTATTATTTTCCCAATATTGTTTTCCCTCGTGAACCTACATGATCCTGATTAAGTCCTAAAGCGATTAAATAAATCAAGGACTAGGCCCAAGAATAAAGAAGAAAAGGTTTAAGATACCAGGCTAACACACACACACACACACACACACACACACACACACACACACAGTGAGAATGAAAATTTACTGATAAAAGGACATAGGGCAAGCAAGACCTGGAGTTTGAAATTATAGAGTCAAGATATTCTTAACAGACGAGAAACACAAAATTAAAATAAATAAAATAGGAAGGGAAAGTAATATATGAAAAGCCATAGGTTTACACCATTCCAGACACTGAATCTTCTCTCTGAATAGCATTCTAAAGTAGAGGACGCCGAAGGTCTTATTCTATGTCTGCCTCTGAGGAGATCTTTTGGCCACATCTTCATCTAAGTGACTTTTCTGTACCTATTTCTATAGTGCAAAAATGCCACAAAAATACCTACTTGTATACCTAACACAGAGGTTATGAAAATAAAATGAAGCAACAAAAGGGAAAGAATTTTGCCCTCCCAAAAGAATTCACTGTCTATAGAAACTGAATGTATTATTACAAAGACAGATTCTTTGGTGCTGATATAATTCTCTGATTACCTCCATAATTCCTTAATTATCACAAAAAGGCAGAAGAACTTCCATAAATGCTGCTGAAGAAGTTTCTTACTTTCTTTATAGACATTTCTTATATATTAGCACATTTTCAATAAAATAGAAAACCTAAAAATCATAAATGTGGAAGCTTCTGTCCACATAAAATATCAGTTTTTCAAATTTAATTTGACCCACAAAGGCGAAGGGACTAAGAAGTACAAATTGGCAGTTACAAGGTAGTCACAAGGATGTACACTACAGCTTAGGAATATAGTCAATAATATTGTAATAACTATATATGGTGTCAGGTGGGTGCAGGAATTATTGGGGGGATCACTTCAGAAGTTCTATGGGTATCTAACCACTATGCTGTACACCTGAAGCTAATATAATATTGAATGTCACCTGTACCTGAAAAATAAAAATTAAAAAATGTAATAAATAAATTTAATTGGACCTACAAATCAGATGAATTAATATGTACACATATAATAGTATACTAAATATATTACATGTATAATATTACACATAATATTTTTTAATCAGAAAATCTGTATTGTCATCCTAGTTTTGTTACTAGCTGATCGTATGGCATAATCAAGTCATTTAATGCCCCTGGATTTTAATTTTTTTCATCTTTACCATTGAGAGTTTGAAGTAGATATTCTCTTAGGTCCTTTCTAGATATAATAATAATAACAACAATAATAATAACTCAATGACTAAGAAGTTACATCCCCAATTTCATATACAGCTGTGAAAACTAAAAGAAGCTTTAGTTATAATTTTCTAAGCATTATAAGACCACGGTGAGACCCCGAACTACTATTTTCTCTTTCCTCAGGGCTTGCCTCTCCATGTTTGCGGGTGCGTGGGGTGGAAGATACAGTCTGTGTGTATATAAATTTCTCTATTTCCCCTTGTGGATCCCTCCTATTACTGTCTCTTCTCTTTCCCCTCTGTTTTCCTCTCACTTACTCTTCTCTTCCTCTCTGCCTTATATGGCCACAATATAGATTTGAAATAAAACATACATATTATTTGTTGATTAACTGAATAGTACAGTGTAGTCACTGTCAGATCAATAATCCATTGTGTCAAAAGAAAAACATAAGCTGCTCTTTATTTACTGGCCCTCAATTGATGTTTTCCCACAGTCAAAAAAAACAAAAAGGTTTGTCAACCACGCTCTCATTTATCTTCTAGTCTTCTACAGCTGTAGTAAACACATGAGGGAATTTTGTGGTGTATTATCAGTAAATTTGACATTGCATGCCCTTTAGAAAAAAATAAATAAATAAATAAAGTGTGCAGAAAGATTAAATTTGCAAATGCAAGACAGAATAAAGTTTTAAGGCCCTCGGAGGTATCCCAAGCTGTCTGAGCACGTACTGGTGGCTGGCCTCCTAGAATGTTAATTTTATCTCTGACACTGACAGTCCCTGAAGTTTGAGACAAACTTTTTCATTTGCTGTGATTCAGCTCTCTTTTATCCAAAACACTATAACCCAGGCCATAAAATTCTGTGACAATTATGGAGGCTTAAAATGTACAAAGTGTTAAAACATTTAAAAGAAACAATCATTCACAGAAACAAATAGCCAACATCCTTACCTCTGGAATAAGTTGGAAAATTGCATTTGAAAATAGAGTCCCAATAGCCAGCCCGACGAAATAGGTCAAAATCTTGGGGAAATAAGATTTCTTTATCAACGGAGTCAAAACCAATCCAAGGAGAGATGCCAGATTAATAATTGTCACTGACAGGAATCCATATCCCCAAACTGTGAATCAGAGGGAAAGAGGTGAAATTAATCAAAGCAGAGGCACCAAATGAAGTCTTACTCAACATTAAACTGGAAACAAATTTCTTCTTTAAAAGCTTGAAACAGATATCTTCTTTAAAACAGCAAAATCATCTCAATGAAAATTATGTGGTAAACTGAGGACATACATACAGCATAATAAATATTAATAGAAACACAGCCTATGTTTTCATCAGTCATCATTACTGGGTCAAAGAATTGTATAGCTTGCAAGGAATTTGGAGAACGTCAAGAATAGTGACAATCTCAGGCCCACAGGCTCCCAAGCCACCACGTTTTAGCGATTGGTTCCAGGCCAAGTTAAAACCCAACCTTTCAGAGGAACATTAAGGCAGCATGAGATGCAGGGACAGGTAAGGGACATGGGTGGGAATAGGTTAGCTTCCAGGTGACCATAACTGCTGACACCGAGCTCGTCATAATCACTTGTATGCAGGCACCTGTGTAGAGCACCTTCTTGGGGAAAGCAGCACCTCAGACCTCCAGCTGGGACCTCCAGAGACCTGGACTCACCCAGTGTAGGGAGCACTCAGGATGGGCTCACATGGGGGCAGGAGAGAGCAGCTGCAAAGCGTAACTCACCTTGCCAGGCCCAGATTAAGGCAAAAATATCCTACACCAGTAGAGATGCTGGTGACAGCAGGAGGTGATGCGTCTTTCACCTCTCTATCCCCAGGACCTGGCACCCAACAGGTGTTTAATAAATGTTGCTTAGAATGAAATGAACGCATGTCATCCAAAGCTCTACAGCTAATGACATTTGTGACCCATCGCCTTTGGGCCTCAATTTCCCCCAGGTATCCGACAGGAATTGGTTTAAAGACACGATGGGAATACAAGTCTGACGTATTGTGCGAGCCCAAGACAGTCGTGGACGGCAGTGCAAGCTGACATATAAATGGGCTCTGAACTGTGGTTTTGCCTGTGCCCCACACACCATGCATAAAGGACAATGTGAAAGATCAGAAAGCTGCCTCTTCTGATATTGCCACTTCTTTAAAATGCCCCCAAAACATTTTTAAATGTTGGGCCACTTTTCTCATGCACACTGTCAGTGGAGTACTGGAGAAACACCTAGTGTTTAGTGAGTATCCACCACGTGCCAAGCACTGTGCTGAGCGGCTAACACATATAAATTCATTTGATCCTCACAAAACCTTATGAGGTCGGTACTACTGTCACCGCCTGCATACAGGTGAGGAAACCAAAGCATATGGACTTCAAAAGAGTTGTCCAACTCATGCCAATATAAAGAAAGTCATGCAGATTTTGAACCAGACAGTCTGTCTCCAAGGCCCACATTTTTTAGCAATATGCTTCATTACTCCTGTAGAGGTAATTTAATTTGTAAAAAGCCCTAAGGGCTCAACGACGACACTAAACACTTTATATTGTGCTTCATGAATACAAGATTGTTCACCATTCTTCTAGTTCAAGCGATTCTATCTACAAATAAACAGTCTTAGCAAATGTTTATGGAGCCCAGGGTGCAAACCAAACCCTGATTCCTGCCAACAAGCAGCTTGGATCTTTTGCTTGGGAAGTTGGGAAGTGTGTGGGCACGCCCGTACACAAAGCAATAGGGGTAGCCTGTGCTGAGACCAAGTGAAATAGGACATGATAAATGTTACTATGTTACTGCAAGAACCATCACAGCACTGATCGTGACTGTCTTCTCCAGACACTTTCCTGTCAGTTCCAGACTCCTGACCGTGCCCTACAAAGTCATCTCATTGGACTGACAAAGGTCCACCCCTGCCCCTTTACTACCTGTCACCTCCAACAACACTATCTGCTCCCCTCAGACTTTCCACAGAGACAGTTCTCAGTCCCACATCGCCCTCCATGATACACCTATATGTAGTTTCCCTTAACACAGATAGCCTTCGATCCCATCACTAGCCTACATGCATTCATTCATTTAACAAATATTTATAATCTCCTTGAGTAGACAGGACACAGACATGTTGAAACTAAAATAAAAATACAAAGAAGTTTTTGAGTACCAAATAGAGGCAAAGCCACACACACCGATTAAAGTCATCACTTTTCCCTGTGAATTCCTGTTCCACTACCCTTGCTCGCTCTCTCCATCAATTTTATGTTCAATTTCAATTTCTCACCCTTCAATTGTCAATTCCATAGAGGATTGGTGACCAAGCTCTCAGTTCTGCCTGAGATCACTCTCACTCCAGCTTCTCCATCCTTATTGCCTAGCCCTGATTGCAGGCTTTCACTACCTCTCCCTTATCTGATGCATTATGACACTTTTCCTTGGTCCTTCCTCCCCCTGCCTGACACGGCCACCGGACTTATTCTTCTAAAACACAATTCTGATCATCTCATTCCCCCACTTGAAACTGCCCTTCATGAACTGACTCCCACACAACCTCACCAGTGTTATTCTCCCTTCTCAACATGGCCTGTATGCAGACACAATGTTTTCCAAATACAGAACTACCTTTACTTGTGGTTCTTTATCTGGAAGCATCTTTGTATCGTCATTGTCTAAGAAACTCACACATGGCTCTCCAAGCCAACTCAGAGACCTCCTCGATGAAGCTTTCCTAGTTCCTCTGGGCAGCAGTCACTTGCTCATCAAGTTTCCCACAGCTTTTTGATTGAAGGTAACTGGGCCACTTACCATTTCTTATGTGCTACAGTAATGTTATCAATTATATATTAGTCTACATCCTATACACTATGCGATTTTCAAGAAGGGGTATGTTTTATTTATCCTTGGTGCCTAGAATGTTGCTTGGCAAATAGCAAACATTCCTCGGTGAATGAATTAATGAAGGCCCTATTTCAAGATGCAGCCCAGAACTCTGCCCGAAAAAATACCAATTCATTTGCTTACCCAATCTTTCTAACTTTCCTTACTACTGGGCACATTTATCAGGGCCAATTGGGAACTTTGGGAGCATGAATCATCACTCTTCTAGGCACACTGCATAGTTTCCCCTTCTTGTATTGTTAGGACATTATTCAGGGGGGAAATTCCTTTCATCCAGTCAACTGATGCACCAAAGAGTGAATTAGTATAAAATATTCCCTGGACCTTTCCACATACATATCAGACTCCTTCTAATGATTTCTTCCAGACTTTCTCTCTGCTTCTCAGTGAACTCTGAAAGATTTTAAGAAATTTCCAAGGAATATTAGTAACAATAGCTAACATTTATTGAATGCTCACTATGGGTTAAGATTCTTCTAAAAACTTTATCTATCTTAAGTCATTTAATTCTCCTATTTCATAGTTTTTTACAAGGATAAAATAAAACCAGTTAAAGCAGTCAAGCAGTCCCCAGAATATAGTTAAGTGTTCCACAAATGTCATTACTATTTTCAAAAAAAAAAAAAAAAGTAAGTAGACTATAATATAAATTTTAGCTCATTATTCTACAGTGAAAGGAAAAACAAACTAGGAGTTAGTAGCCCTGGGCTCTCATCCCACTTCAGGTATTGTACCAAGAGGAAGCCATTTAACAGCTCTGGAGCTTAAGACTTATGTCATCAATTGTATTACGGAGTTAGACAGTGTGATCTCCAGGGATGCTACAAGTGAAATTCTATTATTCTCATCTATTATTTGAATTAAACAACATCCTGTGACCTCGTCAGTAAAAATGAGGCAATTTTGAATCATTAAATTATTGGTAAATCTTAATTAATTTATCTCCTAGAGAATTTAATTTACCATCCATTTATTGCACTCATCGATATGAGTTTATAAAGACCTGAAAGACAATTTTAAAATCACAAAACATGAGGCCCCTAATAAATCAGACTGATATCTGCCCGCTGAAACATCAGTGCAAATGTGTTCATAAACTCCTTGTATCATGTCTCTTGGATTACTTTTATTTTGAGTTTTCATTCCCTTGAATGAACTCAGAATTGACTCTATATTAGGTGAACAGTTATATCAAGAATACAGTGCATTTCATTATTTAAAAAACATATTTCTCAGTGGGAAAAGAACCAGTTTACACAGCGGGCATGGGTTGGAGTGAATGTTTGAACACATGTATAAGAAGAGCAAATACTTCTTTCTATTCCGTGCCAGGCAACATTCTAGGTACTTACATATGTTTAGTCATTTAATACCCCCAACAATTCTATAAGGAAGGCACTATTCTTATCTCTATTTTATAGATGACGCAAATGAGGTGCAGAGACATTAAATAATTTCTCAACTTCACACAGCTGCACTAAAATAAAATAATTAAGATATTAAACACCAAATAAAGGCAATATATTATCAAATTAAACATCCTAGATTGGTAATAATAAGCACTGTACTAGTTTCCCTAATTCTCTAGAAACATTTCTCTATCCCCTCCCACCCACCCCTCCCAGTCTAGCCCCATTTCAATTCCTAAGATAATGTGCAGCCTAAGAGGTATTTCTCTCTTTTAGGGGGTCCTCTGTCGAAATAGTTGGTGCCTCTCTGATCTTATAAGTCACAAATGTTGATTTTTCCATTTTAGGACTTTGCAGTTTTGACTCTAGAATTAATTCTCTCACTTCCTGTTTTCACTTTCCTGTTCCTATCTTCTGGCTCCTGAGATAGATTAAACCTGAGAATTGAGGTTTAAAGCACTTTTGAATATCAGTAATTAACCTGCAGAGAGTAGAGGATTTGCTTTTTCTGAATCCTCATCTCCAGTATTCAGAATTATGTAGGTTAGATATTATTTTATTTAACAGACATATATATAGTACCTAACTATATGTTAGGTGACATTTTAAATTCTTTGCCAATATTAAGTTACTCAATCCTTATGACAACCCTTGGAGAAGGTTCCTATTTTAGATAAGAAAACTGAGGCAGAAAGACATAAATAAAGTCATGTGCAAACATAGCTGGAAAATTACAGAGTTGAGACTTGAGCCCAGGTGGGCTGACCTTAGAATCTATGCTTTTACTATGCTCTACTATTAGTAAATGTCAGTATATAAAGCATTTACTCACTTTACTTTTGAATGTAAAGTATAAACTATATTAAAGTTAAACAGACTTGTAGAAATATAAATGTATTTCAATTTAGTACATATTCTGGAAAAAAAATTTGCTTGGACAATTAGCTCTAAAATTATTGTTATTCACAAAACTGATAATTATATTGATAAAGTATATTTGGTGATTTCTATTCTTTGTATATGTAAATGTAGAATATAAAAGAGAACATGGGTTCTAAAAGCGAGACAACCTGGGTTTGAACCTGGCTTTGCCATGGACAAGCTGTGTACTCTTGAGCAAATAACTTTAAACTCTCTGTACCTCGGTTTCCTTAGTTGTAAAATGAGAGTAGTAGTTCCTACATTATTGTATGAAGACAAATTAGTTAACATGCACAACGTACTTGGAACAGCACCTGCAACATAGTAAGGGCTACATGCTACATAAGAGTTGGCTATTATCATTATTTTTGTCACTGTTACTGTTATTTCTGTTATTCACATATAGAGAGATTGAAGTATTAATATATATTCTAAAGGAATCCAAAAGAAAGGAAAATAGATACTTCCTTTGTTGAGGCTTCCCTTTCTTCTCTATCTTTATTTTTTTTATAGTATCTATTTTGCTCAGTTAAATGCGCTCACTCAGACCAGTGGCTTCAAATGCTGTCTCTAAGATGACGTAGCTCCAGCCTCCACCTATTCTCTGAGCTCCAAATGTGTGCATGCCACTGACTACTGGACATCTCTCCTTGTTAGTCTATATCAACGTCTCAAACTGACCATGCCAAAAATCGTACTCTTAACCCTCACCACTTGCTTCCTTCACAACCAACTGCTCCTCCCCAGTCTTCTCCATCCCAGGAAATGGCCCAACCATCTATCCAGTTTCAATGGCTCAAACCTTGATTCATCTTTCCCTCCCCCACATCCAGGCCAGAGGCAAACCATTTTAGCACAGTCTCCACGATCCATCCTGAATCTGATCACTTCTCCACACTCCTACTACTCCCACCTTAGCCCAAGTCCCCAGCATCCTGAGCACGACCCCGGGCAACAGCCTCCTGTCCAATCTCCTTGCTTCTACTGTTACCCCATTACAATCTATCCTTCCAACTGCAGGTGGAATCATCTTTTACAAATCCAAATAAAATCATGTCACTCACCCACTTAGAACCCTACAATGCCTTCCTACCACATTCAGAATAAAGTCCAATCAATTTACTGCGCCTTATGTGTCTCTGGATCCGTTGGTACCCGACCTCCTTCTGTTTTCCCTCCTGCTTACCATGCTCCATACACGCAGGCTTTCTTGCCCTTCCTTACACATGCCAAACACATTTCCAAGCTTATGCTGACAATTCCCTCAACCTAGAATGTTCTTCCCTCAGAGAAGATCTTGTCATGGCCCTCTCCATCCACCCCCCTCAGTCAGGACTCTATTCAAATATAATCTCATCAGAATGGTCTCCTTGGCCCATCTAAAAATCACACTCACCCACCATCTCCTGCTACCCATTACCTACTTTATTTTCTTCATAGCATTTATCACTCTGAAAATAAATTTATTTACTTATTTGTATAAATGTTTATTATTTCTTCTCTCCATTACATCATAAGACATAAGAGGGCAGGGAATTTTACTTCTTGTTCATGACTAAAGCCTCAATACACAGAACAGTGCTTGGCATGTCATTCAATAAACATTTATCGAATGAATAAATGAACAAAACAATGAGAATTAAAATACCCATGTGGGGCAGGGTAACAATTTGAGAATACCAAGAAATTGTATGTAGCTAACAAATTGATTCCCTGAACAATTGGTTTATCTCATTTGTGAAAGAACTCGTCTTCACGTCTAAGTGTGTGAATTGTACAGTAAGCATGCACTTGTTTTCTTATATTTTAAAATTTCTTTGCAGCAGATTATTCCTTTAAAATGCAGCATCTATGGCAATATCATTATAGGTACTTAAAATAGTTGCCAGCATTTTCTTTCATTATAAAAATTACAGCAGTAATAACTCAGTCCCTTAAAATGTAATCTAAAGCCACGCTAGTTCTCTTATTCCTTTACTGACAATTATAGATAACCTGACAGGTTTTTAAATAATATTACAAGCTCAAGGTAATGGAAATTAACTGATCAATGTTGAGCCAAATAGTTAATATGTAATCCAATATGCACAGTAGAAAACAGATTGTTTAAAATCTAGAATTGAGTTTCATGAAGTTTTTAAGTGGCACGACATATAATTTTGACTCCACAAATAGAAAAGCATAGCTTGTGAAGCTTAAATGAGTTCTAATTATTCTTATTCTAAATACTTCCAGAACGTAAGTACTTTACCAGGAGGTTCTATATAGAGAAATAAAAATAGTAAAGTAGAAAAAGAAACATGTTAACTTCATTTCAGGCTAACCCATAGAGTTTTCAAACAAATGGGACAAGAAGCTTCCAACATACCTTCAGAAAGACTAGGTTTTGTTTTGTGTTTGGGCCACTCGTCACAAGGGTGAAAGTTCAGTTGCTGTAGGACTGCTGGACAGATGACAGAGAAGTTCAAGCTGGTTATCTGAGTTGCATTTGAAAAACCATGAAGGGAAAAGATCTCTTCAGCTGACAAACACTGAAATAACAGAAACAAAGTAAACATATATGTGTTAATATAGTAAAAGCACCCAAACAAAGATACTATAGAGACACAGAATATTTCCTGTGTTTGGAATACACTACAGAATATACACTACAGAAATGTATAGACCCCAAAAATTGGAAAACAGCCCACACCTAGAAACCAGAATAATAGCAAAAGGAAGGAAGGAAGGAAGGAAGGAAGGAAGGAAGGAAGGAAGGAAGGAAGGAAGGAAGGAAGGAAGGAAGGAAGGCAGGAAGGAAGGTAAGGAAGGAAGGAATGAAGGAAGTCACTGACTTGCATGAGACTTACTTCATTCCTCTTCCTTCCTTCCCTTCTTCCTCCCTTCCCTTCCTTCCTTCCTTCCTTCCTTCCTTCCCCCTTCCTTCCGCTTCCTTCCTTCCTTCCTTCCTTCCCTTCCTTCCTTCCTTTCCTTCCTTCCTTCCTTCCTTCCTTCCTTCCCCTTCCGTCCTTTATTCCTTCCTTCCTTCCTTCCTTCCTTCCTTCCTTCCTTCCTTCCCTTCCTTCCTTCCTTCCTTCCTTCCCTTCCTTCCCTCCCTCCCTCCTCCCTCCCTCCCTCCTCCCTCCCTCCCCCTCCTCCCCCCTCCTCCCTCCCTCCCTCCCTCCCTCCTCCATCCCTCCTCCCTCCCTCCCTCCCTCGCCTCCCTCCCGCCCTCCCTCCCACCCTCCCTCCAGCCCTCCCTCCCTCCCTCCCTCCCATCCCTCCCCTCCCTCCTCCTTCCCCCCCTTCTTGATCAACAGTCTACCTACAGCAGCCAAAAGGGTAAGAACTGGCTTGCGGGTTTCCAAGGACTTTAACACAAAGGGCTTTAAGACAATCCAGGATTCTCAATCTTCTCTCTCTGTTTTTGTTTAGTTTGAGTGTGTATTTAGTGTGGCTTATCACAGCGGCTCTCTGTAACATTTCTTGTGGACAAACACCAGGCACCCTCACAGTTTCACCGTTCACCCATCCTCCTAGACAGCAATAATAACCCCAATACATAAAAGCTGTTTTAAAATACGTCTAGCACTAACGGTTGTTTGCTAAAACATGTATTGTTCTCAGGATGGTTCGTAGCTTTTCTATATTATATAAAGTTTTGAAATAGTGATGGGCTGTTTAGAAATTCAGTAACTATTAACGAGAAATAGAATCTTCGTTAGAAAGAATTCTCTGCAAAAATAACTTTTTAAATGTATCATTTTACTCTTAGGCACAATTGAATCGAAAACTGTTTTACACATACTTGTATTATTAAGAAGAATATGAAAGAAATTACATGGGCTACTATTGCTAATGAATGTGGTAAGAATTATAGAGTGTGAAAGGCAAACATTCACTCCAATAGAAGAGTCTGTCTTTAATAAATGCAATTGAGAGCATGTCTTTGCATACTTTAGCCCCTATTTAAACCCCACAAGATCTTAGCTTGGTATGATGGACTGGATTGTGTCCTTCTAAAATTCATGTGTTGAAGCCCTAATCCCCAATGTGGTGATATTTGGAGATGGAGCCTCTGGAATAGATGAAGTCATGAGCATGGGGCCCTGCTCCAATCAGATTAGTGGACTTACATGAAGAGACAGGAAAGAGCTTGCTTCTCACCCTCTCTCCACCATGTGAGGACACGGCAAGAAAGCAGCCATCTACAATCCAAGGACAGAGTTCTCACCAGACACCAACCCTTTTGTCACCTCTACCAGTCTCCAGAACTGGAGAAAATAAATTTCTGCTGTTTAAGCCACCCAGTCAATAGTATTTTTGTTATAGCAGCCCATGCTGGTGAATACACTATGAATGGCATTGAGAACTCAAAAGTTTTTGTTCATTGTTTGACCATAAATGCTATAATTCCCTTCATAACAGAAACAGTGAACTTAAAATGTAAGATTTTGGTACAAGGAGACCACTACTGATTTTGAAAAAAAGATGAAAAACACCAAATACGTCAAGATGTATAGAGCTGTCAAGATGTAAGACTGCAATTGCCTTAAAGAAAATACACATTTAGACCTCTTGTTTTTAAATGTCTAAGTATATGCCTACAGCTGTTTCTTATTCAACCCATGCTCTCCTTTGGGTTCATGACAATGACAGCTGTGTGCCATCCCTAGAAGAGGAGACAGTACACTCAACACTTTGTTAACAGCCCTCCCTTTGGCAAGAATAGGGGATAATAAACTAATGGAGAGAGAAAATAGCTTGATAGCCAACTGGGGAAGGGAAAGTGCATAGAGTTTATTCGTTACCATGAAACCACCCAGGAGCGTAATTGCTAGGCTCAAAAATTACAGAGTCCATGTGGTCTAAATGCCCTCTGTATGATTCCAGGAATAGATGGGTGTAGTAGTACAAACACAAAGCAGCACTGTGTCCCTGCAAAAAAAAAAGGGCTTAACCCACTTGGATTTCAAGTTTCTTCAGCTATAAAATAAGAGAAAGAGGGGAAGCTACACGTTGGTAATTTACAAAGTCGTTTCAGAATTAACAGTCTAAGGTGTCATAAAATGTGATGACTGTTAAACAGTTCTTTTCAGATTCCAATTGTGACCCATTAGCGGGTCAGGAAATCCATTTATGGTCAGTATTTGTAAGGAAGTGAAAAACCATATAATAGAAACTGTAGAGTGTATCACACATAACAAGGATAAGTATTGCCTAATCAAAATTTACTTCAGCTACACATTATACATACCATGCACATGTACATTGGATCACAATGCAAAATTCATTTTTTATGGGCTGAGTGAAAAAAGTGAAGGGATTAATAAGTACAAATTGGCAATTACAAAATAGTCACAGGGATGTAAAATAAAGCAGGGAATATAGTCAATAATACTGTAATAACTGTTTACGGTGTCGGGGTGGGTACTAGACTTATCAGGGGATCACTTTGTAAGTTACATAAATTTCTAACCACTATGTTCTGCACCTGAAACCAATACACTGCTGAATGTCACCAGTAAGTGAAAATTTAATTTTTTTTTAATTTTTTTAAGTTTGTTTTTAACTGTAAATGGAATCAAGCATTTGAAAGTCTCTCTTAAGGATGCCCAAATTGTCTGTTGTATATCATTAAAGACACTCTCCTACATACAGTTAGGGGAAAAAAAAAAAAACACTGCAATCAAAAGATTAATCAATACTGTAAGAAAACTTAGAGTCCTGATCTGTGAAGCAGCTGTGTGGAAATTTTGGTAGGCAATCATGGATAATAGCACTTTGACAGCAGCAGCTGCTCAATCTCAAGAAAGAGTAAGTAGGTGGAGTGATGACGAAACTCTAGATCTTGCCTTATGATATGAGAATGGGGATAGAATGCTAACAGTGTGGCAAAACGAAATTAATGGCAGGCCTGATTTATTTAAAATAGCTATGTACCAGCAAGTAGAAAACAAATAGTTTCATACAGCAGTCTAATTCAGCTTCAAATAACCTTTTTTGTTTTATTTTATTTTATTTTTATTTTTACCTTTTGACTTCCTTTACCTATTCTCCCACTCCCTATGCCCTACTTCTGGCAACAGCCAATCTGTTCTCTGTATCTATGAGCTTGGTTTTGTTTGTTTTGTTTTATATTCCACATATAAAAGAGATCATATGGTATTTGTCTTTCTCTGTCTGACTTATTCCACTCAGCATAATACACTCTAGGTTCATCCATATTGTTGCCAATGGCAAGATTTCATTGCTTTTTATGGCTAAGTAATATTCCATGGTACCACTTCTTCTTTACCCATTCGTCCATCAATGGACATTTAAGTTGTTTCCATATCTTTGCTGTTGTAATAATGCTGCAACGAATATGGGGGTTCCTGTATCTTTTCAAGTTAGTGTTTTTGTTTTCTTCAGATAAATACCCAGAAGTAGAACTGCTAGATCATATGACAGCTCTATATTTAATTTTTTAAGGAATCTCCATACTGTTTTCTGCAGTGGCTACACGTTATATTCCCACCAAAAGTGCACAAGGGCCCTTTTTTCCATATACTTGCCAACACTTGTTACTTCTTGTCTTTCTCACAATAGTCACTCTGTGAGGTGATATCTCATTGTGGTTTTGATTTCCATTTCCCTAGTGACTCATGATTTGAACACCTTTTCATGTACCTGTTGGCCATATGTACTTCTTCTTCGGAAAATGTCTATTAGATCTCCTGCCCATTTTTCAATCAGATTGTTTGGTTCTTTTTGTTGCTCAGTTTATATGAGTTCTTTATATATTTGGGACAGTAGCCCTTTATTAGATATATGATTTGCAAATATTTTCTCCCATTCAGTAGGCTGCCTTTTCATTTTGTTTCATTTACTGTGCAGAAACTATTTGCTTTGATGCGGTCCTATTTGTTTACTTTTACTTTTGTTACTTTTGCTGTTGGTATCAGATTAAAAAATTATTGCCAAGGTTTAAGTGAAGGAGCTTGCCGCCTATGTTTTCTTCTAAGAGTTTTATGGTCTTAACATTCAAATCTTTAATCCATTTTGAGTTAATTTTTGTGTATGATGTAAGGTAGTGGTCAAGTTTCATTCTTTTGCATGTAGCTCTCCAGTTTTCCCAACAGCACTTATTGAAGAGACTCCTTTCCCCATTGGCTCCTTCAATTAATTGACCATATAGGCATGGTTTTATTTTTGGGCTCTCTATTTTGTTCCATTGATCTATGTGTCTGTTTTTATGCCAATACCATGCCATTTTATGCCAATACCATATCATACTACATGCCCGCAGGTTTGTTCTTTTTTCTCAAGATTGCTTTAGCTACTGAGGGTTCTTTGTGGTTCCACACAAATTTTAGGATTATTTTTTTCTATTTCTGTGAAAAATGCCACTAGAATTCTAACAGAGAGTGCACTGAATCTATAGATTACTTTGGGTAGTACGAACATTTTAACAATATTGATTCTTCCAATCCGTAAGCATAGAATTACTTTACATTTATTTGTGTCTCCTTCAATTTCTTTCATCAATATCTTGTAATTTTCAATATATAGGTCTTTCACATCCTTAGTTAAATGTATTCCTAAATATTTTAATTTCTTTGATGCAAATGTAAATAAAATTGTTTTCTTAATTTCTCTTTCTGATAGTTCGTTATTAGTGTATAGAAACACAACAGATATTTGTGTATTGATTTCTATGATGCTTTGATTTAACAAAGTTGAACCTAAAACAAATAAAGAAGTTGTCTAAGAAAGGGCAGTTTTCCCAGAGCAGGGACAAACAGGATGAGAGCCTGAATTGGGAGGGTGACAACAAAACCAGTAGAACCACTGAGGAAGTTCAAACATCCGCTTAAACATACCCATTCACCTCCAAAATAAACAATGAATAAATTTTGAAACTACTGGGATCCACAGGACTCCTCAAAAAACAACTCAGAGTGATTTGCCAGAATAGTATGTGCCTCAATATAACTTCCTGAGCTTTCACCCTCTGCTTCACCTTTATGTACCGAGCTTTTCTTCTGTCTGTGTTTACAACACTGCTATTCTCAAGCGTGTCGTCTGATGTTTGCTGTGGCCTCTTGAGCTTTGTACTATCAGAGGCAAACTCCAGCCAGCAGATGCCCTAATGTTTAATGGGTTTTTTTCCTAAAGACATTTTCTCAATTTTCAGTTAAACTATTCGTTAGTCTCTTGCCACATTAAGGTGATCTCAAATGGGCCTTACATACGAGTACATGACAAATCAAAGTAAGGTACGTGGTAGAAGAGAAGAGGTAAGGGGATTTAGATACATATCATAAATGAGACTTCAAATCACAGTCAAAATCATTTTAGCAAATAGTTCCATACATTTCTTCTTCTGCTTCCCCTATTTCTTCTTCCTCACCAGTTCTGACTAGTCAAATCGTTTGTTTGTTTGTTTGTTTGTTTGTTCATTTGTTTGTTTGTTCTGCTTCTTTCCTAGACATACCTTTGAAGGAGTGCTAGGGGCTGGTGCAAGGGCAGTGGTGGTGTTGAATGATTCAAGATCAAGTTCTTCACTCTACATTTCATACAGTAGAAATCTGCTTATAATAAATGCCAAGGAGTTCCACAAGATTTAAAATTGCATAGTTCAGATAATGACACACTCTCTACTTGACAACCTGTAGCCAGGCTCCTCTAAGCCCTGTAAGCTTCAACCTTGCAAGTGTCCTTGTGGGGCCTGCATTGACCAGTTTTAGGAAGAATCCTGCTAAGTCAGTTTAAAGAGAACCCCCGACCCCTGATATCTGATCACCCTGACCTGCCTTCAGCAAAAATCCTGTTAAGTCTGTTTAACCAAATCCCCCCACACACTCCTGATGTTTCCTCTTAATAATTTTCCATCCACTGCCCCCCTCCTCCACCCCCGCTTCTTGGTTGTAAATCTCTGCTTGTCCTTGTTGTATTCAGAATTGAGCCCAATTCTGTACTGACACCACTTCTCTCCTCTTGCAATGGTCCTTGAATAAACTTTGTTTTTATTGTTTTAACTACTGCCAGGTTCTGGTTTTCTTTAACAATACCAAGTATAATAACCATGTAATTATACTATGTATCACATAAATTCTTTCTTCCTTTCAACAAATACTTATTGAATCTTAAAAATCAGGGTATAATATTGATGGGAGAAATGGAAAGT
Organism: Rhinolophus ferrumequinum; assembly: GCF_004115265.2. NCBI lineage: Eukaryota > Metazoa > Chordata > Mammalia > Chiroptera > Rhinolophidae > Rhinolophus > Rhinolophus ferrumequinum. Next base: position 53,332,298 of record NC_046288.1, read on the forward strand.
GGGGGACACTGGGGGATGACAACCAAAAAAGAAATACATTAGCTCCCCATTATTTACAGGAGATCCATTCCAAAACCCTCAATGGATGCCTGCAACCTTAGATAGAACTGAACTCCATAGATACTGTTTTTTCCTATACATACACACCTATGATAAAATTTAATTTATAAATCAGGCACAGTAAGAAATTAACAGCTAACAATAAACTAGAAGATTTTACAACAATATACCGCTTAAACATACCCATTCACCTCCAAAATAAACAATGAATAAATTCATTGTAATAAAATTTATGTGAATGTAGTCTCACTCTCTCTCTCTCTGTCTCAGCAAACCAGCATGAATTTCTTCTTCCTCCTTCACAATTCGTTGAAGATTCGTTCTTATCATAGATCTTAGCAACCTCAGCATGCGATTTTTTCCTTCCCTTATTGAGAACTTTTCACTTAAAGGAAGCACTTTACAGCTGCTCTTCAGCATATACCACCAATTGCCAGCATCACTACTCTAGTGCTTTGGGGCCATTATTTAGTACAATAGAGGTTACTTGAACAGACACTTCAATAACATGGCAGTTGACCTGACAACCGAGAACGCTACTAAGTGATCAATGGCAAGGAGCATCCACAGCACGGATATGATGGACAGAGTGAAGGGAACCACAGTTTTGCCACCCCCAAAACTGTGCCGTTAGAGATACTGATTTTGAGCTGGTTATTAAGAAACGAAAGACTCAGAAAGAATCTTCGAACCTCCCACTTTTCTGCCAAAGACATTCAGATGGAAAGGCCTACTCTAGGCAGAGAATCTTAGGATGTTCCCCTTAGCCTAATTGGATACAAGGGCTTCAGGTAGGGGTCTGGTACCTGGATCACACACTGTGTCCCATTGTTACTTGGTTGCCTGGCAGGATTTGCCTGCCATGTTTGTTCCACTCTTCCTCAATTACCTATAAATCTCCCACTTTCATGTTTAAAATCTAAAATCCCATTCCTCCCTTTTTTTCTTTGTCAAAAATGACATTTAGACCCAATTTTTCCTCACTGTCTTTGGAATGTTCATGCTGGTGTGAATTTCCCATGCACACATATTAAAATTTTATTTTCTTCTGTTAATCTGCGGAATGTCATTTGAAGTATTAGCCCAGCTAGAAGAACTTAGAAGGTGAGAGGAAAAGTTTTGTTTTCATTTTTTTTTCAGCCCTCACTAAAGGAATGATTCACATCCTGGGCAAGATGGAGCAGAACAGCAAGAGATTTCATCATGCTACTCAGAATGAGGCACAACCTAAAATTTATGAATTGCTTATTTCTGGAATTTTCCATTGAACATTTTTGGACCACAGTTGACCATTGGTAACTAACACCATGGATAAGGGGGGAACTATTGTACTACAAAGATAAATAAGTCGTAGTACCTTCCATCAATAAACCTAAATAATTGTGGCAGAAATAAATCAGATACACCAATATCTATAAAACCAGAGAGAAAGTGAGAGATTCATAAAAGGCATAATGATAAAGAACTATGAGAGTTCACACCAGGGAGAAATGATATGCAGAGGAAAATAGTCAAAGCTACTCTGAGGTTCAAACTCTGGGAAAGTGGGAAGAGGATGTCCCTAGTGGTGTGATTAGGAAACCCAGGAAGAGAAACACATGAAGGATGGTGGTCAGTGTGGCTTTAGACATTTTAAGTCGCAATACCTTTGGGACACCAATACCTTTGGGAGATGATGAGTGAGCTTTCTCTGAGAAAGATAGAGGCCAGATATAAGGATGTGGCTCTCTTCTGTAAGGAGATAATAACTGAATAGGAGTGGAGGTGATCATCAGAAGACACCACACAGAAAGGAGACAGAAGTTTTGGGGATACGTATATAATTTTCACGAAAGCAAGGAAAGAAGCCAGAGAATAAGACAGAGCAAGATAAGCCCAAAACATAAGAAATAACCTAGGCGGGTAAAATGTAGTGAATGCCTATTGTTTTTGCCTGCGTAAGACAACTCCCGTCATCTAGTAGCCGACGGCCTTACTGCCATGGAAGCCTCCTGTGTGATTTAAGTGAGGCTGACCAGGCAGCATAAGACTCAGACCTGTCCGCTCTCTGATGGAGCTATTGAAGAAGAGCGACTAGGATTGCTATGAGCCTGGGGACTCCTTATTCCATTTTCTCCCACCGTGTGAAAGAAAGTGAAATGTAAGTAGAGAAAAGACAGGTTTCCAATACCTGTTAATTTTCCAATACCAAAAAAAGGTTTCCAATAGCATCACTGGTCCCCTGGATACAGCTGTGCCCAAAGCTGGTTCTACCCTTAACTCTTCAGTTACCTGAGGCAATGAATTCCCTTTTTGACTTAAGCTAATTAAAGTTAAGATTGTTTCATGTTCAGATGAAAGAATCCTGATTGATACATAAAGTAATTATTTAAAAGACATTTTTAAGGCTAGCAAATGAATGCTACATCCAGAACCTATGGGAGAAAAATAATAAGTTTTTCCACTATTTAAGTTTTCTTCCTTTTCTCAAAACGTGGACTGTTTTCTCTACTTAGCTATCTTGTCAAATGGCACCCATTAAATAATACAAAATAATGGGGCCATCTGATCTTGTGCGCATTATGCCACAGCAGAAATGAAATATCATCCCATTCAAATGCCCCCCAGAGGTGGCTTCAGATTCTGTTTTGCCATGGACTGTGCCTCGTGGAAGCTGAGCGGCTCACATTCCCAATAAGGACACTGCCAGATGTGTTCTCTCTCTTGTGGAGGAAAGGTAGGCTGGAGAAACATGGAGATAACGCACGGCCTTAAATACCAAGCAAGGAGTTTAGGTTTTATTCTAACAGTAATCAGAAGCCATTTGAGGATGGTGACGTGATCAGATGTGTGTATTAAGGATGTAAGTCTGGCAGCAATGCGGATGACAGAGAGGGACATGGGACAAGACTGGATATAGTGGGTCACAGCCGCAACACAGCAGACATTCCTGAGCACGTACAGCATGTCAGGCACAGACAGAATGGCGAGATACCATATGTAATTCATCTCCTCAACAATCCCATAAAGTCGGCAGAATTACCGCCATCGCACAAGAGAATACTGGCGTTTAGAGAGATTACAGATATTTGCTGTTATGGTGACAGGACTTCTACACATTTGATATGGGAAGTAGGGAGAGAGAGGAGTCAAGGATAACACCAAGTTTTTCCGCTTAGTCAACCGAACAGTGGTGATGCGAAGCACTCAGATTGGTAAAACAGAATTACCAGGAGGTTTGGATGGGGAAAGGATGGAGTTGGAGAATTCCATTTGGGACAGGCTGAGGTCTGTCGAGCAGGGAAGGGAGAGATTCACACATCGATGGGCAACAGGCTATGCAAAGCTGAACGTCACAAGAGAAATCCGAACCAAGCCAACCCCTTTGGAAAACAGACAGATGGTAACTACGTAGGAAGGACTGAGGTTGTACAGGAAAAGCGTGTCAAACTAAAAGAAAGAGGTCTTGAGATAGAACCCTAAGGAAAACCAACATTTGAAGACTGAGCAGAGGACCTTGACGTCGAAAAGCAGCAGCCAGAGAGGTAAGAAAAACAAGGTAGACACAGGGAAGAAAAAGGATGTGTTTCAAGTAGGATGTGTTCAACACCATCAAAACTAACAGAGAGGTAAAACCTGAGAAATGTCCATTGTATTTAGCAATAAGAAGGTCCGGAGTGGCATCTTATAGAGTCATTCCAAGGCAGTGTTGGGGACAGAGCCAGACCACGCTATGTTCAGGAAGGACTGGAAGATGAAGGAATGGAATAGGAATTCATACATTTCCTCCGTCCAGTTACATACAGAAAGTAGGGCACAGACGATGGGCTATCCGGGGGAGTCACAGCAGAGGGCTCCCTAGCATGTGCCTGAAACCAGCACAGTGGAGAAGAACTGACAATTCAAAATTGGAATGAACACATTCTCCCAGACAAATTGGGGCATGTGGTGACTTTTGCCAATGACTTATTTGTGCCTCAGTTTCTGGAGAAACTGAGGAAGTCACAATGCAAAGTTGAAAAACAGCTTGGGGAGGAATTACTATCAGGTTTTAGATCTAGCCCTGACTATTGCAGAGACAGCCTCAGCAGGAAAAATAATAATGACACTTGTTTCTCTTGTTGTATTGAAACAGGAGGAAAACCAGCAGAGAACACCTTCCTGCTCCAAGTGATCGTACAGTTCCCACTGCCTTCAAGAAAGTGGCATCAGTTCTACCTTGACATCCAGGCACTTGGATGTCATAGGAGGCATTTGACTTTTTTGAAAAATAAACCAGCCCCTCCGTGGGATGAGAGTCTTCCGCAATAGGAGCAGCAGTGGAAAGAGAATAGGTTCTGAAGTCTAGTTACGCTGGAGTGGATTCCTCATTCTGCCGCTTCAGAGCTATGACTTTGCGTGAGGCATTCAGTCTAGTAGCTACGACTCGGTTTCCCCATGGCAATAGGTAGATTACCTACCCCATGAGGTTAGGAGGGTCCATAGGACGGGGTATAAGAAAGCACTGAGCACGATGCTATGCCACAAACATTAGCTATCATTCCTCTAGGACAAGTCCTGCTTCCCCTGCTGGTGTGAAGGCCTGACCCAGAACATGTCCTTAAATGGCATCCGTCCCAAGACTAGAGACACAGCCAATGTCTCGTTTTTCTCATTAATCTGTGTAGCTGTAGAATATACCTAGATTCTGAGACGCCTGCTCCTAAACGAAACTGTAGCACATCATGATTTGATATACACATTCAATTACCTGGTTTCATCAATACATGCATCCATTCACAAATGGGTCTGTGTGCTTTTAGCACATGTGTTCAATATATTCTACGTACACATATATAAAGCAGGCTCTGTTGCCCAACTCCAAAATCGGCATACTGATTTTGCCGTTGCTATTCATCTGAATTGGGCTAACTTTCTCTTTCACTGTCCCTGAAAAGATACATCTCTCGCTTCTCCCAGTGAGACCAAATGGCTCCTGTTCTCTTACCTGCTTTACCAACTAACAAGGTCAGCATAGCGCAAAGGGCCCTAAATTCTTTTAGCCTGCGAAACCCATACAGAGGTCCTGAAGCGAGTCTAAATTTAAAACCACAATTATGCCAGTTTCTAGAAGTATAATAAGGACTCCCAGCCATTCACATTTCAATAGGGATGTAAATTTTGGACGAAAACAGAGCCAATTCCTAAACACAGCCTCAGAAGTCCTATGGAGGAGAGGGAATGTCCATAATTTCAATACATATTGAAATATTCAGATTATTTCATTAGGCTCCACACCTAAGGTTTACATTTTCAAAATTCTGTCACTAGTGTTTGATGAGAGGAAAGTAGAGGCAAACGGTAAAAGCCTTTCTCAAGCTAAGAGTTGCCATGGAAACTAATACTGAAACGAAAGTCACTGGCTGACATATTTCTCACTGAAATTTTTATTTAATTAATCCTACCTGTCTTTTGATACCAGGGCTTTCCTCTATAAGCTGACTGACTGCAAAGTGCTCAAACCTTAGACAATTTTGTTAAGGGTAGTATAACTATAACAAGTAATATAGTATTATGATAATAACTATGCACTGAGCATATAATTTGAGCCAGGCATGATGCTAAGTATTTTACATGCATTGTCTTATTTCTTATTTATTATTTATTACTTCAAGTAACACAGGTAATGAAAAAAATATCTTATTTGTTTGGCTTACTGCATGTAATACACTAACTATATAAGTGCCTAAGATATATAGTAAGTAACAATAAATGTTATTGTTGTTCTTATTTTTTCAGTTCAAACAACCATCCTACAAAGTTCATTTTTTTTAGTTGCTAGATGTAAAAATTAAGGATTAAGGAGGTTAAGTCATTTACCTGTGATTCCCCAGCTAAAAAGTGACAAATGGAATTTCAGCCCAGGTCTGTTTGACTCCAGAGGCCAAACTGTTAACCATTATGTTGTAGTCTCTACTATAGTTAGAGATCTGAGAAGCTCACCAAAGAAATCAATAACTCTGGGTTATTTTTGAGTTAGGTTTATAGAACTAAACCCTTAGGGGCCCTAGTAATGCTCACTTTTTTTCCCTCTAACTATTCAGGTAGTTATGAAGAAGTCAAGATATTAAATATTTGGATTCGGAAGCCGTAATTCTACTTTTCAGGATAATGCCTTTGATCTGGATTCACAGATTTTTGTTTTTGTTCTGCTTAAACTTCAGGCCAAGAAAGACAACAGATCTTTGGAAGAAGACAGAAAGCAAATTCAACAAGGCTCCATTCTGAAGATTTTCTAAACTCCGAAATCCCATCATCACGAAAGTAATTCAATGATATTAATAGCTTCATTTCTTCATAAAACAAATCACAAGACTCAATGAGCCCATTTGGCTCCAGAAACAGACAACTGAGAATAGTCTCAGAATAAATTAGTTTCAATTACGAACAGGAACCTACTGTTATCTGGAGTTGGAAACGGGAAAACTCTCTTAAAACTACATAGTTTCTTAGGTTATCTAGAGTTTAGTAACATTGTTTCTAAATAAATTTCATTGTAAATGATCCTAATATTAACTGTTTGCACTTAGTAGCATGGACAATCCCTTGAGGAAATGCCACTCGGAATACAAGTAACTCCCAAACTCATTCCAACCACATCAAGCTGTCTTCATTAACGGGCTGCTTTTATTTTCTCTGAAGAATGTCAGACCTCACCTTCAGGCCTTATTTTTCATTCCTATTTATATTCCCATTTTTATTCCCTAAGTCCTATTGATATTGATAAGAAATTAATAATATAGGAGGTTCGAATGTATATTAAATGTACATTTAAAGGAAAAAAAGTTTAACCTACAGTTATAGTTGAAAAGCAATGGGTGTTATGATGGGGAAATGAAGTCTCTGTCCCTCACCATCTTCCGAGATCGGTATCATCAGGAAACGGGAACATGGTATGAGCCACGGAAAGCAGAAAAACTGCAGATCTCCCACCCAGCTCCTCTACTTTGAACATCCCTAGAGGGAAATAAAGACCTCACCCAATTAAGGGGAAGACTTTACCCCTCCCCTCAGAGTAACTGTGTAGAGACCGCACACGCCCGCGAAGCAGCAATGACTTGCCCAGTTACTAGTAATTCTGTTAGAGTACTCTGCTCACCTACTCTTCTTCCCTTGTCGCTTCAACTCATTCCCTGTCATGTGCAAGTGGCCCATGCACAGACCACTTTCTCCAGAGATGTGCAGTCATCAATGCAGTTGCTTCATAGGCATGATAAAGGACTTACACCTTACACTGCCTGAAGAGAGAGGGAATTCACTGGCAGACTCCTTCTAGCCTAAAAATGAGAACAAGACTAAATGTTTTAACCCTAGACAGAGGTGTTTTCTCTCATATGCGAAGCCTATATAGAGAAGAAAGCACAGTTGATGAATACGCCTTTCTCCAGGAAAACTTTAGACACTCAGAATTAGGAAAACTATTGTTGCCAAAATACTTCCTCTGAAAAAAAACAAAACAATGCATCATATAAGAAAGAACAAAAGAAAATTTCTTTCTTTGAAAGAGAATTTACATAACCCACAGGGAAATCCATCTTGTGATTAATAGTAGAAATACATTGGGTACAGGCAGATCTTCAATCGATAAATATTTTTTAAAAACAAACCAGATAAGCAAAGTTCTCCCAAAGGAGAACTGACTGATTTGTAACTCCTCCATGAGGCATCTCCCAAAAGGACCCCTTACCCTTCTAAACTAGTAGAGCACCTGCTATCAACAATATTCATCGAACAATTAATCACATACAGCCTTGTGATATGTCTTAATATTTGTTTCAGTGATAACTGCACCAGTTTTACCTTGCATTGCATACGTTTCACAAGTTTCCATCTTAATTCTTAAATTATAAGCTCTCTGAGGACAAGGACCGTCGTCATCTGTGTAGTTTCTCAGCGCTGTTCCCTTAACATGACTAACCAACGGAGCTAGGGGAGCGATTGATGATTAATAACTAATAATTTCTACTCATAGTTCAAAATCTAACGTAATAATTGCTCTGGCTAAAAAGAGTATAATTTTCTAGCCTGTAATTCAAAAACTCCACTACAGCACCTGTTTAGGATTGCCTGAGGTTCTACTATTTTTTGTGTGGCACTGGTCAAGTTACTTAACCTCTCTGTACCCCATTTTTCTCATATGTAAAATGAAGAGAATAATGGAATCATAAAATTGTTAGGAGTATGAAATGTGATCATGCAAATAAAATGGTTAAGAGAGTTATGTCATATAGTAAAAGACCAATAATTTCTAGCTATAATTACTTATGTTATGTACGAAGAGTCCATGTCGTGGGTAAAGGTGCAACTTTGGGAGTTAGATATGGAACTAATAAATGAAGGGCATTTTCCCATATGCATCCCAGTAATACCTGACACAGAGGCAAACTGAGCTCTTGACATCTGATAGACGTAAATGTGAACAAAACCAACTCCATCGCTGTGTCCTGGATTTCATTTCATTTTTAAGTTTCATGCTGGAACCTTTGACCAACCTACCTGTTCTTAGCAAATATATCAAAGCTTTCTAGTTGATCTGTGTTCCTTAAAATGTAGCCATAACTATTTTTGTTAGTAATAGCTGGAAAGGCATGACAACCCAGACAGATATCAAACTGGTAATAGTATTGAGTATAAGCAATCACCTATCATGAGATCTCTAGGACCTACTGCGTTCTTTGTCCCTTTGTCTTGTCAATCATTAGTACCCAATTATAGTTTTTAAAAAGTACTGCACCAGGGTCTGTTAGCAGAGAATAATCTGCACACACTACTGGGTCATCTCTTTCACTCTGACCCAATCTTCCCGCAAGTAAATTCCCCTATAATATATTCTGTTATATACTATGAAGTTGCCTACTTTCTTTTTTGGTCTGAAGATACCTTCTCGGTACGGTGGCCATTTCACTTTTGCTTCACCCTCGAACAACATCATAGTCCAATGAATTATGAGTATTCTTCATTTTCCCAAAACCTCTCGAAAACAATGATCACACTGTACAAAGTCAACTTAAATGAGAGTGATATAATAGATCAGAATAGGTCCATTGTCTTGAAGAAAAAATGACCAGAGACCTAAGGACAACCTCGCCCTTCTGTCCCGCCTGTCTGTCCCACCCTTCCACTTTCTCATCTGAACAAGCAAGCGAGGAGGCATTCCCAGAAGATATATACCCCTACCATTTCTCAGAACATAAAGGCTAAAAAAAAATAATAAAAATAAAAAAAATAACAGGTGCTCTTTCTCTCTTCCATCCACGGTCAGTCCTTCCCAGAACCTCTTTCATCTAATCCACACTGATCCCCACCCCAGGAAAAAGGACAGTAGATGACAACAAGCTATGCATACAATGTGTATGTAATGACCACACATGCACACACACACCTTCTGTTTGCTACACATCATTAGCCTGGCCACCTATTGAAATAAACCAAGTTACCTCACTGCTTCTCCCTCTGGCACTATTGGGCCAGAAAGCTAAAGAAGAAAAGGAGCTAACAATAGTTAAATGACCACTACTGGCAAAAGATCGAAGCAAAAAATATTTGTCTTTGTGGTGTTTTGCCTACTCGTCAGCTATGCCTGCATTTCCTGAATAAGGCAGAGCCTTTATGCTACCTCCTGACTGTCTCTAGGTTCGAGCAATCATTACGTCTCAGGCAAACCAACGCAGTTTGCCTGCAACACTTCCCACAGTTTCATGCAGATGAATTTTCTGAAAACACAAGTCTGATCCCATTCCATTTTCATTTGTAATTCTTTCACTAGACATATCATTCTATCATGCACTATAGTTACATGTGCATATGTGAAATCTCCCCCAGTAAACTGTCAAGTCATGTGAGGGCCCAAATTATATTACTTATATTAAATTGTCTTCACTTATTCATTCAAAAAATACATAATGAATACATGTTGTATACCACACACTACACTAGCCTCTAGAGAGATGTCAGGTCATTCCCTTCAATTTGTTTATAATCATGGGGGGTGGTAAGGGGTGGGCAAAGAAAGGGGGAAGTTGCAGCCACATAAAAAGAAAAATTTGATTCGTATTGTTTACATATTGTACGTGCAATAGTTAATATGTTAGGATTGCACAGGCATCAGTTCATACAGGATCACATTGAAGGGGCTCCTACTAGATCCTTGAGAAGATCAAGAAAGACTTCTCAGAAAAAGTAATGACTAAACCAATACCTGAGGCATAAGCAGATGTATACGGAAAACGAGGAACTACAGGCAGTCCACGAAGACTGGGGTAGTGGCAAAGGATGAGGCTTGAGAAATATACAGGGAGCAGATCGTGAAAGGGCTAAAGCCACACTAGTGTTTGAAGTTTATTTTGAAGGAATTTAATTGTTTTAATAAGACAAGTGATAGGATCAGATTTGTTCTTTAAAATGACCACTCTAATTTGAGTATAATAGTCATCTAAAATATTTGTTGAACACATGAATAGTTGTCACTATCATAATAAAAAGGGATTAAAAAGAGAGAGGAAACAGTGTGTCAGTGCGGGTGTGGTGCCCTAGAAAGGTTTTATGGAGTTTAACTGGGCATTTTAAAATGTAGGATTTTAATAGGGCAATTTAAGGAAAAGGACATCCCAGCTGGAAAAGGCAGGGTGCAAGGGAGATAATAATCCAGTAAGTGGCTGAACAAAAGTATAAAGTGAATTTACAGAGGAGTAAATAATTTAGTTTTGTGGGTGCTGGGTCTGGCGAGGTAGGTTGACTTCTCAGGATCTACCTTGAGATGCAGGGCCTTGGATGCCAGGCTCAAGATTTAGACTTCACCAGCCAAGAGATAGTTGTGGAGGAGTTCTGAAAGAAGATACGCATACTCCAAATATTGCTCAGGAAGACTGAATAGGAACTAAAAAGGGTTTACAAACAAATGTCAGGCAAGCAGGTGATAGGAACGTGAAAGGGGAAAAAAAAGATGCAGGAGATGTGCTGCAAGATACTTATCAAAAGAAAACAGAGTTAAGAGAGAGAAGCAAGGTGTAAGGTCGAGTGATGGTGGGAAACAAAGGTTGCCTCACAGGCCAAGCTACCATACCCACTCCAACGTCTCCAGCACCCTCACTACCCTCCCCTGGAACACTGATTTATTCGAATCAGTTTAGTGTGATTCTTTGCAGAATGAGGATCTTCTTTTTTAACAAGCTATTTAATCAGTTTCTACAATAAGAACTTGGCGGTGAAATGTTTGGAAGAGGACATGAAGAGAAAAGGACATTTGGAGAATGAGAAAGGAACACCTGAATAAACAAAAGGTAGCACTGAGGCCATTGTTAAAGGCCCTAAATTAATCACCGTAAGTACGCATTCAATTGGCGTGTCCCTGTGTATTCTGCGAACTCCCTGACATACATCAGATTTACACCCAGTAACTTTGGAGACCCACTGACCTAAACGAGCTGCCTCTTCCCACTGTTTGAGTAGCCTCTTCTACCTGATCTTTGTACCCTCAGTAACCATAAGAAGCAACACAATAAAATCAATTGTTCAATTGTTACCAGACCAAATTGTCATCAGACCACTTTGGTCTCCCAAAGCAGCAAGTTAACTTAACAGTACTTAGGGATACTGAAAAAAATATTAGAAAACCTTCCAAATTGTCTAACAAACCTCCAGACTACAGTAGTCTTGACCTGAGAAAAGCTGACCTAAGAAATATCATAGCCTTTATCTAAAAGAACAATGTCATTTATAAATAAATAGATCTCACAGAAGAGTCAATAATTCCCTGGTCCATAGAAATAAATTCTATTTTCTCAGCCTTTCTCAAAGTCAGAAAAGCAAGCTTCTCACAGTAGGCCCATACTTTATTTATTCTACTTTGTTGCAGGTGAGGAAACTCAAGTTACATACTTTAAGGTACAGAGATATTAAATGGCCCAAAAATTTGCTCCAAATTGGATGGTTTCCTGCTGGAGTAGATATGAATGCTGGCAAATTAATAGATTCTTTTGGAATGGCAGTTCCTTTGTCATCATTTTGTTTGATGATTGTTGTTTTCATCAGGACTTTTCAGAACATCAAATAGTTGTTTGCTAGGTCTGATTAAGTGATAAATTTTCCTTGGTTTCCCTTTGTTTTCAAATCATGGGCTTTTTCCTGTCTCTTTTTGATGGACATAATGAGAGCAATTAAATATGTAAACATGAAATGAGAAACAAAGTGTCAACATACATATAATGTATCTATTGAGGCATCCTATGTACTCATAAACTGGGAATCATATTACTAACAAACTTAACCAATTTTCTTAAATAATTTAGGCACATTTTCCAGTGTCTTTTCCATGGGGTGGCTCAGGGGTCTCTTGTCCTTTTATAATTTGTAAACACCTCCAGACATTGCAAGATAAGGAGATAATTTATGTCAAAACAATGTGTGGGCTACAGATATGCAGCTGCAAGTCAAGTCCCCAAGCCTCTTTCCAAGCATATGACCACCCCTACTGCTACCTAGAAATACTTTAGTCAGCTCAGCTGTTTTCCCTACTTGAAGAGATTGCAACTAGACAGAAAATATTTAGGAAGTGGTTTGCTTTGTTTTATTTTCCAAAATATCAACATAATATGGGGGAGTTTCAGTTTTTCCAACATACCATTTCTCAGACATTAAATCAAATGTTTAATTACACCATGCCAGACTGGAACTATAAGAGTAGTTTGCAAAGAACATGCATAAGTGGATCACAAAACCCTTCCAGTTCAAAGGGAGGTCATACCTCATGGCATCAGAAAATTCTAATTCTTGATATGTGCTTTCATGGAGATAAGATATTTCTAACCAAACGAATGCCAACCTATCTATAATGTTCTTAGCAAGGAGTTTATCGGATTAAAGTTTCCCTAACTGTCATCTAAGTTCAGATATGTTGGGAAATGCTAAATTTCCAAGAGTGGAGAATAAAAAGCAGCATTTCCCAAACATCTTGGAGCACAAAAGCTTTTTGTAACATAAACTAACATCACCCAGAAGTGACGGACAATATGGAAAATACTGCATACTGCTATTCATCACCAGTTGTCACTGGAACAAGAGCAGAAAGGGGGAAAAAATCAAGTTTAACAACGTTTTTAAAAGTAGGGAGGAGTTTTGGGAGGATGCAGAAAGCACACTTTGCCTACTTCACAATTTGAAGAAATAATCACAGAATATGTATTATGTAAATAACTAGGAAACTATAATACCATCCTTTTTGAAATTTAACATCAGGTATGCTCTTAATTGCTCTCTGTACAATAAGTCCCTTCAGGTCTAAATGCCTCGTGTAACTTAAGCAGGAAAGACAGAAATACGTTATATCTCCTTGGCAGTTGTTACTCACCCAGCAACTGTTAACGAAGGGGGGTTATCTTTGCTTGGGAGATATAAGTACGCCGATCCTGCCTAGAAAGCATGTCTTAAGATTCTTCTCGCCTTCAACTATTTCATAAACTTCTCTATAAAATCTTACAACTACAAACGTCTGACCGCTCAGGCTTAAAACTTCCACTTCTGGCTCCCTCCACACCACCAGCCCTTTAACCCCGGCTAAGGAGACCGGTCTGGTGAAAATCAAGTGCCACCAATCATTTACCACCTCATAGTTAAAAAACGTTACGAAATTCTTTCTCCAGCACTTTTCCCACATAAACACCGTTCATGTACAAATGGAAGTCGACCGACAACCCCCGCACGGAAGGGCCGCCGAGCCGGCGCCGTACCTGATTGAAGTGCAGCTGCCCAGGTTGCAGGGCGCCCTCCACCCGGCCGGCTCCCAGCTGCTGGAGCAGGCGCCGGAGCTGCGCCGCCGAGAGGCTCCGATTCGCGCCGAACACGCTCAGGACATCCTCGCTGAAGGCGAGCCCGGGTCCCGCCGCCGCCCGCGCGAGGCTGGCGGCCGCCAGCAGCAGGAGCCCGGCCACCGCCCAGCCCGGGGCCATCCTGGCCGGGGCTGCCCCTCGCGGGCCGGAAGAGGGCTGGAGCGCACCGGGACGCGCGGGGCGCACCCGCATCGGTGCCCAAGGGCGTGCGGGTCAGGCGTCGGCGCGGGTCCGAGTCAGCGGTGGCGCCGGGCGCCCCTGGTCCTCCGCCGCCTTCGAAAGAGAAGCAGCCCGCGACCTGCGGGGCATTGAAGTGGCGGTGCAGCCGGGGGTGGGGAGCGATAGGCAGAACGGGGCCCCGGGCCTCCTGGAGAGCCTGAGATAAAGAGGACAAAGGGGGGCAGAGATAAAGGCCACCGGGCCACCCGCGGGCTGGCCCCGGGAGCACTGCGTGGCCGGAGCCCTCGAACGCCCGGCCGGGCATGGGGCCAACTGTCCTGGAGCCGGGTTTGCAAACGTCCCAGGATTTGCGTACAGTGTGGTGACACATGCTCCTCCCGGATATAAAGCCCCAAACCACCTCTAGTTCTTAAGAATTAAAATCGTACTGGCTGAAGAACCCCCACCTTCTCTTCCTGTCTTTCTGCTCAAGTCCCTCAAAGCAAACTTAAAAGGGGTGAGACGTGCAGTCCCCAAGGAGCTGCAGGAAATGACCTTTCGGTGTCCTGGTGTTTGAGTGTCTAAAGGGGACCCTCCCTCTCCCAGAGCTCTGCTCTTGGCAAGCTAGTAGGAAGGACTCGCTAGCCTGCTAACCTCTCACCTCGCCTGTCTGCCTGTTTGTTTCTGTCTCTCGGTGTCCCTCTGTGTCTCCACGTGAGAGTCAGAGTCTCTCTCTGTCTCTTTCTCTCTCCACTATCTCTAGCAAGTCCGTTGTGAAACTCCGAGATCCGGCTCTGCACCCTGTACAGATAAGAGGAGGAGGACCCTGTCCCCGCCTTTGCAGCACGTGGTGACATACTCCCCCAGCATGAACTCCCGCGCGCGTCCACGCCGGGGCGCAGGGCCGCTGGCTTTTCCTCTTGGCTTGTTTTGAGCTTTCCCAGCCTCAGCCCAGCCGGCTGCCCACCTTCACCCACCGGGGTTACCTTAATGCCACCTCCGTGTCGGCGTCCCTATCCTTCTTTCTGCTCTCGGTGATCTCTTTGTTACCTTGATAAAGCCCGCTTCCTGGAATAGAGTCTGGAGTCTCTTGCATTGTCTAAGAGATTAGCAGGAATTGCTTTTTTGTCTTACTTCTTAAAACTCAGAGGAGAAAAGGGAAACGAAATCTGTAGTGTGGTGGCAGGCTCACTGAGCCAGCACTGCCCAAGCCGGCCCTTCCTGACGCCTCACGGGATATCCTCAGATCAAAATGAATGTTTGTTCAGATGAGGGTTCAAAAAAAGCTGATTTAGTTTTGAGGTCATCAAGTTTGTGCAAAGTGAATGCGGTGTTTGGGGACAAAGATTGTGTCTGGTGGATATAATTGTCCAGAAGTAAAGTGAAACCGTGATTCACTGTTAAATGGCTAAGGACAAGAAGAAGAATTCAAAGTGTTCTTGCCTTTCATCAGGTAAGTTCACAGCCTCCTAAAACAGTACATTTTAAAAGAGACGTTAAGTTCAGATGAGGGCAAGGAGATGGGGAGGAGGAAAGAATCTTATCTCCCATGAATTACTTAGATACAACCGTGAAAGAAAGAGACAGGGAGAGAGAATTCCAGAAGGATGAGTATCTAGGTGGACATAACTGACCGCCTATCAATAAAGAGAGGGTTTAACTACATTCTAACTGCGGAGTGCAGAAGGCAGCAGTAACAGAGCAAAGTTACCAAGATGGGGGTTTCTGAAGAATATAAGGCACAACTGTTTTGGGAAGGAAAGATTTCTCCATGATTGAAAGTGATTCAGGGGCCCGGGTTAGCCCAGTTGGTTACTGCGCAATGCTTTTAACACCAGGGTTGCCAGACTGGATCCCAGCATGAGCCAGTGTGAGCTGCACCCTCCACAACTAGATTGAAACAACTACTTGACTTGGAGCTGATGGGTCCTGGAAAAACACACTTAAAACCAATAAAAGTTAAAAAAAAAAAAAAAAGTGATTCAAACCCATGGGTAAGTGGTAAAAGGATTCCTGCCTTGAAGAGAGATCAGCAAAAAGATCTTGATGATGTGTCCCTTCCAATTGTGAAATCTGTATGTTTGTTAATATTAATTTACAGAATTGCATTGGTGTAAAAAGAGCAATTATTTTTACAAAAGCCAGAAGTAAATTCATGTCACCATTAAGCTCTTAAATTACACAGCTGATGGTACTCGTCAAGATTTTTACTGGATTCTTAAAATAGTTTGTTGCCTATTTTTCCTTTTCACTTCAGGGACTCAAGGTGAATTCTTGGAAATTAATGAAAGCTCTGGATGATTCATCTACATCCAACAAGTTGTTCGTTCCCAGAGAGAACTGAAACATTGATAAGATGTTGGATTTTCCACAAGTGTAAATGGGTTTTAAATAATACAAATTTTATCATGTGTATTTTTTAAAATAAAATTTTATTTATAGCCATCCATGTCTGTGTACTTGTCTCTGTACCCACATTCTTCCGACCCATCAACCCCATAAGACCCCATAAATAATAACCTGTTTGGCAACTTTACCAAGCAAATACCAAGCAACTTTACCAACTACCAAATATAGTTAACATAATGTAAGCATGCAATTAAGAGAGAGTATTTGAAACTCTAACTACTAATGTCGCTGTAAGAAATGTCCAAACCTTGTAAAGAATATTTATAAGAGTTTAAGCCAAAACTGATGACAATTGCAGGGAGGCAAGATCTCAAATGCTCTGGAGAGTAACAATTTTACAGTTTCTTTTATGCATTTGAAATTAAGGAGGAAACATAAGGAAGATTACAGGAAGGAGTGAGAAAGTAAGGCGGGGATCACATTGCAGGATGGTTAAAATTATATGCTCTTTTGAGGGTGGTTATGCCTTAGAAGGAGGGGTATGAAAAAGAGGCATTTCAAAGGTGTGTGAACCTAGATACACAGAAACAATGGACAGGGCTTGCTTTAGGCAAATAAGCCCTTTACTAAAAAAGTTATAGGCTGAGGCACCATGACCTGCCCAGTTAGGAATTTATGGTCAGATCACTCTGTGAGGTTCCTTTCCATAGAATGCTTTTTTTCGTCCAACCTAACTAACAAATTCCTGTTGTTAGTAACTACCAGATTGGTAAGGCTAATTTCTAGATCTTCCACTCCAATGTACTACTTAGTAAATATCTACTCAGATAATGTTTAGGGCCAAAAATATAGCAATATCACTATTGAAGAAAAGAACTTCTGATTTAAAATATAAGGTGTAAGGTATGAACTATACTTTTTCTCAGAAATTCATCTTAAAGTTCAAGTAATTTTAAATGATAATAATGAAGGGAACGTATCAAGAACACTGGCCAGGTTGTTGACAAATGTCCTTTCTCTTTCTGATCTGTCACCTGGGAAACCTAGGAAAGTCATTTGACCTAACCAGGATTCAATTCTGTCATCTATGAAAGAAGAAAATTGGGAGACAAGAACAAATATCCATTCCAAACTCTTTATTTCTAAATGTCTAATTTGGAAGTTATCTATCAGAACAAAACATGAAACACCTAGAAGAGAAATAAAAATTCAATTCTCCAACAGAAAGGACATTTAATGTCAAATTCTCCTTTTTCTAATAGCTTCCAATTTTTTGCAGTCGAAATCTTTTGTTACTATAGCAAATAAGGAGCAAATTGGCCTGCTTTAAACTTTTTTCTCATGCACTCATTTCCTTGTGGAAGGACTAATAAATAATAAGCAAATCTTAGAGACGTTATGTCCCTTTCCTTCCTCCCTTGTTCTCTCTTCCTCTCCCTTCCAGTCCTAAAGCCAGTGGGTGGAGCATAGCACAATAAACAGTATCTGAGCAGAGGGCAGAGTGGCCCAAAATGGGGCGTTGAAACCTGAACAAAGGAAGAAGTGTATCCGGGTAAGAGGGAAATGAGATGTGAGCAGTTAGAGTTCCCAGCAGGACGACAAACATGTCCAGATTGTGGGAGAGAACATCGAAAATCAGAGGCTGTATCCCTAATGAGGTAAGAGTGTGTGCATGCACCCCAGCACAGAATGACAGCACCCAAGTGTGACGAGGGGAAGATCCTTCCCCACATGGTTTGGCAGAGCCTAACTAAGCTGGAGGAGAAGGGAGTCCATGCAAGTCAGTGGCCTGATGTGGAGAAAAGACTGGAAGTCATCCCTGGGTCAGGGCTGAAAAAGAGGCAGTGGAGTGTGGAGAGTCAGAGCCTGGGTGGGTGAGGAGGGCATCCCTGCTTGGAGGTGGCCCTGAAAAATATGTCAGAGATGGACAAGGGTGAGGAGGCAGACCCTGCTGAGCATGAGGTACCAGAGTTTTTGCAGTGAGAAGGGCACCCTGACAAGGGATGTGTGCCAGTGAGATTGAAATGAAAAAAATATATATTTGATCTTCATTCTTTTTCTGACCCACAGCCAAAACCCTTGGAATTTCCTAAATGATAAGAGGGTGTCTCTTGTTATGTTAATGATGTGACTTTTGGAACCACCTGAGGATGGTAGCTGGTTGCCAAGAAAACCAACTGTGTGATGAGAGGGTCGGAAAGGTATATCCTTTTATAACAAACCAGGGATCTAGTAAGTAAAATGTTTCTCTTAAGTTCTGTGAGTGGTTGGAACCTTCAATCTATAGCCAGTCAGTCAGAAGCATTGGTGGCCAGCATTTGAAGTGGGAGGCGGGGGCTGTCTTGTGGGACTGAGCCCTTAAACTTGGGATGGATACTACCTCCAGATAGATAGTGTCAGAATTGAGTTGAATTGTAGGACAGCCAACTGGTGTGTGAGACTTGGCTTCTATGCATGTGGAAACCTCTCCCCATATGGAAATTTTGGTGCAGAATAATGAGGTGTCCAAAGCCAAGGAGAAGAAGGGGAGAATCAGAGCAAAAGGAGATGGCAGTTGAAATGGAAGGTGAGTTATTATACATAGGGGGTCCATTAAACACATAAATATATTAACCATAACAGTGGCCCGTTTTCTCATTGTCAGGGAAGGGAGTTGCAAACATGGAGAAGGAGAAAAGTAGGATGAACTCATAGTGGTAGGTTGGAATTGGAGATGTCAGTGTGAATTCATGGTTTTCAATGTGTAAAAGATAAAAATAGATATAGTTGTAAACAACCCCCAGTCCACTGGGACGGCCTGGGAACAACACCCTAACCACCATAAGCATATGTAGGGCCCTCAGCTTGACTTCTAAAAATTATTCTCCACTAATAAGAACCAGGGCTCCTTAGAAATATGGTTGGATCCCAGGACAGGGCAGGCAAAGAACAAATGAACCCCACAACTCTTGTTGTTCCTGAAATCAAGCAAGTGGTCAAAGAATGCAAGAAATACGTATTAAGGTATTCCAAGATAATAGAGCATCAGAGCAGCAACTTACCCTCAAATAGTTCGGGGAGAAAGGTCTTTGGACTGTGCTTACATCTTCTCTGTGAGTTGGTAATTGCTTCAAATTTCTAAAAATACAACATTGAGTATTAATAAGGAGAAATTTCCTGCAACAAATTACTTAGAAATTAAGACTAAAATTCTGCTAAAATCCCAACTTGATAATATTCAGTGAAATTAATTTACTCATTCAATACATATTTTTTAACATCTGGATTACAGTCCATGTGATCTGGGAATATTAGTGTGAAAAGATGCATTTTATTTTACCCTAAAGAAGCTTGTAGTTGAGGTTAGATGGACGTGTAACGGTTACTATAATGGAGATTTTAAAGGTTGCGGTGAAGAGAGATAGAAGCACCTATGTCTGTAGAAGGTACAGAGCAAACAATTGATACAGCAGATAATCTTTGAGGTTGAAGGATAAGTAAAAAGTTGACAGAAAGATGGGGAATGGGAACACATTCCAGGATGAAGAAATGCAAGATCAAAAGCCTTTGGAGAACCTAAAGAGCAAGAATTACAAGAGAATCTTTGCAACTGGGTAGTAAGGCAGGATCTGACAGAATCTGGAAAAAATCTCTAAGTTCCACTGGGTCAAAGATGTCTTCATTTAGTGATGCTCCAAAAGATTCTTTATGATCATCTGCATTAAAAAATCTCCTTAGTGAATTTAAACCTCCTTTTTCCTGTATTACAAATATCAAATAATATTCATTCCTTATTATTATAAACATGCCACACATAAAATTCTCAAATAAGAGCAAGATGATGACTCTATCCAAATCACATATGTCTATTCAGCCATCAGTGCCACAGTGTAGGTAGGAATCAGATTTCTGCAAGTCCACTCTGAACTTAATTCCTAATCTATAAAATGGGGATTCAAATAATATCTGCTCAATCTACATCAGTGAAAATAAACCTGAAAATCAGATTTGATAAGGTGTGTGAAAACTCTTTATAAACTGTAAAACAGAATGTCAGTATTATAAGCTTAAATGGTAGGGTAATGTGACCTATGTAATCAGCCAATTGAACTGCCATTGAGACCATTGAGAAATGAACAAGAACACCAAGAATACCCTGGAACAAAGACTACTTTATACCTAACAACATTCTTGAGGTTTTTTTCCAGGAAATTAAAGCACTAATCAGAAATAGAAAGAACCAAAGATATCATCAAGTCTAATCTGGTCATTTTTGCGTAAAGAAAGGAAAGCTCAGGGGAGTTAAGTGACATGGTGAAATACACATTTAGACTGGAACATAGGCCCAAATCTGCCTCTTTCCATTTTACCACCAAAAATAATAACCAGTCAATGTCTTGAGCATAATAGTGTGTGACTTTAATTGGATTGAATAAGTGAAACTGGAAACAGTATTAACCCATGTTTTTCTTAGGTCTTCTTCCTCCTTTCTTGTCCTTTCCTAATGGACGCATATCCCCAGGCTTTTTGCTCCCATGCAGCTCAGCTTAACTCCCCAGCATGACTTCACCATGGTTTCTGTGCTTTATAATTCCACATATTTTGAAACATATTCTTAGAACTTTTGGAAAATATATATGTACTAAGATGAAATGATGTTGAATAAATTAATGAAAAAAAGAACAGCAGAATGAATATATTGTAAAACTGTATAAACAAGAGTGTGTGTGTGTGTGTGTGTGTGTGTGTGTGCGCACGTACATTAACAAAGATCTGGGGGAATATGCACCAAGCTGTTTAAATTGTTTTCCTGCTAAGGAGTAGATTTGGGGAACAGCAGATTCAAAGGAAAGAATAACATCTTTTTCTGGAGAGAAGAATGAAGAAAATGTACATTTTCCTTTATACACTTCTTTGGTGTTTGAATTCTTCAAAAGATGTGCCTTACTTTTATAATTAAAGGAATAAAAAATTATTAAAATGTAGATGGTTGTAGAAGTCTTCGAGGCTCTAAAAGGGGGAGTTAGAATCAGTCAACGTGTCTCCAATGTGCCCAGTGAGGAGAATCTGAAATAGCAGACGAGAAGCTCCCATACTATGTGACTGGCATGATTCTGTACCACCAAACGCTAACAAAAATAGCATAGATTTATAAAAATAGCCCTAACAGGCATCCAGTTCCTCTCACTCTACTAATCCTGGATAGCCCTGGGTCTTTGATGGGAAATGGGGTAAGCAGAACAGGGGGCATGAACAGTTCTCCTTAAAAGAGTACTTCCCATATCTCAACTCTGCAACACTTGAGGGTCAGAGTCCCAAAGCTTGAGTGAAATTGAGCTGCTGGGAAATACAATCATGTGAGAACAATTAAGAATTTTGTTTTCAAGATAAGTGCCTAGTACAAAGCCGAGCCTTAGGCAAAGTTATGGAATGAAACTATGACAAGGAACTCTTCTCAGGGTTCTCAACCCCTTAGGACCTGGGACCCATATCTCTTCCCTTGCTTTTCCTTCCTTCAAATCTGCTGATCCAGGAAACTCCATTCACATTAAAATATAAAAGATTAAGAATTAAAAAGCGATAACTGACCCAGGCATAATTTGCTTTTTTTTTTCCTATAGTATCCTATTTAGTTTGCAAAACATTTTAACTTAAGAATTTAAATGAGACGATTGGAGGCTAAAAAGCAAATAGAACAAGTGTTCTCTCTTTGGTGTATATACGATTAGGAGCTTAAATCTACGTAAGAATCCTCTTGATCAGAGGATTTTTCCAGAGACTCATTCACGCCGCATTCTTACTGCAGAAGTACTCTGACTACTACGAAGCATTCCTCCATGATTCCTGATGAAGTAATGAAGCCCTGTTTGCAAGAGCTGTCTGATCTCTAAGGAATGCACCATAGACTACTCCTGCCCAAGGTCTCTTGGCAACAGGGTATTGAAGAAAAAACAATGAAATAAGAATCAGAAGACTTGAGCTCTCATTCTAACTGAAGCCATGTAAACAGTCGTGTCATCTTTGTAGTTGGAGTCCCTTAGTTCTCCCACGTATCTCTTGGGGTTGTTATGAGTGTTCGATGAGGTAACACAAATTATATAAGCATTTTATAAACTACAAAGCCAAGGAAAACTGAAATTTCAAACTAGCCAAACCAGATCGAGTCGCTATTTTGAGCCTGGTTTGCAGCACTGTAATACTACTTGTCTGTCGGACACGCATAACATCAAGTAGGGGAGTAGCCAGTCCTCTCTAGAACAGAAAATTATTTCTCTGTTGGGAGGACCATGGTCCAGAGAGCCCGTTTTAGAAAACACTGCTTTCTTTCTTGCTTTTTTAAAACTTGGGTGGAGTTTGTCATTTTAGCATAGAAACTTTAACATTTTCTAGTTCTATTTCTTGTTTTGATGCCTTTGTTTTATATGTTTCAGAAGGAGGAAAATTATTCTTGGCACACACACTTGAAAAAAACCAAGCTTTGTTACCTTTGGCTTTACATTTAAATATGTTCCATTTTTATGTGAAAGTCTTGAAAATAACATGTCCTAATACGAAGTGTTCAATTTGCATTTGTGATAGAAGAAATAGTCCTCAGACATAATAGCTGATAACACCAAAAAAAAAAAAAAAAAAAAAGAATTTACAAATGGCTATGGTTTTTTTATGTTCCAGGCACAATCTCTAGAAATGCCTCATCTGGTGAATGTGTATTTCTTAAAGTTTGTGTAAACCAGTGGCCCTTGGAACCCCACAATCTTGTTCTTAATCCAAGTTACCCAAAACATGTTTGTTCTTTTTTGCAAAAATATTTTTTTCCACTGAAATTTGGGAACAAAATTAGATACAGGAAAAAAAAAATCATGTTAAACGAAGCCCAAATATTTACTCAGACAAAAGCCCCATGGGTCTTTTAAAAGTTAACACAAGCGGGAAAAAGTAGGTGCTTTATTCCAAACTCCCATAACTATCACCTGGGTTTCCCTTATCTAAAAAAAGAAAAAATTGCCATAACAGAATTAATTCCAGGAAAATACTGAATACAGGTGGATTCCTTTTCAAATTTTTTGTCATCAGTCATTTGTGAATTCGAGGGGAAGAGAAAGCAAGAAGGAGGGTAGAAGGAGATGTTCTATAATGGTTTGATAATATGAGTTTCCTATATTAAATTAAGTTCTTATTTCCTTTGACATATTCCAATTAGTTTTATTATTAAAAATGGAATTGAATCTCCAAACTGTAATTTCTAGACTGTTTTACTTTCAAACTAACTTGAAGTTTTAGTTATTTTAAATGTCACGGGAAAATGTTGCTGATATAGTGTTAATTATTTTTAATCAATTTGAATTCATTTTTGTCAAAAATAATAAGAGCATAGAGAAAAGAATTCCAATGCACAAAATCTTAAACTCTGGTCATATCTAGATGGTGGAATGATGAAATATTTTTCTTTATGATTTTTTTCATATTTTCTAAATCTTCTGAAAAATAACTTCACAATTAACTTTTTACTATTAATTTTAAAACATCTGCAAAATAATAACATTAAATGGCTAAATAGAATGAAAATATAAACATCTTTTCATTGAAAAGCCAGTGTTAAGAGTGTGGTGGAACTTTCCCTTTCTGTGTTTCATGCCTGTGTAATTTCCTTTAATTTGAAGAAAGAACCCTGTTTTCTCCTTGTCTACAGGGTCCGTTATAGATTCATTTAAGAACAGGAACTGAGTCTACAAACCCAATATTTAGCAAGGAAAACCGTCCCCCAAGTCCAGAATTTTTACACTCTGAAACTTTCCAACTGCAATTGTACCCTCCCACATGTAAAGGAAAAGGCAGACTAAAACCTCAAAATCCAAATAATTAAGATATAATAAATGGCTCTGTATATTCTGGCTACCACTTTGGAAGCTTTCATCTAAAATACTGCATAGGGATAATAATTACTACAGAGAGTTTTAATGTAAAATATTACTAATTATCTACATACTAAAACATCTACATACAACTAAATATTTAACCTAAAATAAAGTTATCTAAAATATTTTATCCAAAATAAGAATCAGTATAACTTCTCCAAGTTGTTTATTCCTACTTAATCCACTGCAAGTTAACACAAAGCAAGTTTTTATCAATATTATGTTCAGGTTTTCAATCTTTACAATGCAAAATTTTTTCTGTTGGATCACTGCCTACTTTATTTATCATTTTGGAATTCTAGGCTTTGAATTTTTAAAGAAGTCTCAGAAAAATCTTGGAGTAAACCAGGGGCCAAAATAAATTTGTCATCCAGAGAGTTCAGACGGAAAGTTGATGCTGATAAGCCTTAGTGTCCTTTCAGCTCTTTTACTTTGAAAGAGGTTTATGGTGCTCCATCCTGGCAAGGCTGAAGAGCAAAATCAGCAAATGACTGGGAATGTAAAAGGAAGACGCATGCGTCGCATTAGCTTCTGCATGAGCTGTGCTGGGCTCTGCTGTAGACACAGAAACAAGAATGGGGTCGGGTGCCATCACAGACCCGATTATATCAAAATCCTTTCTAGAGCAGGTTCAGAGACGCCTGGTTTTAAGATAGAGAACCTTTATATCATTGTCATTGTTTACTCATCTATACTCCTGTTGACACTATTGAATTCAATGCTTATGACTACAGTTCCAATTCCATCAAAAAAATATCTGTAATCACTCTTCCTAATCCACAGTTAGCATGAAGACGTCATCGCTCTGGGACGATTTGTTCTATGGGGCAGGTCTGGGCGAGGCCTACAAAGAAGATAACAGCAATTTCACGATATCATCCAGATTAATGTGGAGTTAGCTAAATGTCCTCATTTCCTTACAGACGTTATGTTCCTTGTATAATCGTTGCTTCAATTATTATCTGACATTTCAATTCTAATGTACGAACATTTGGAAAATTAATTCATTGCATTCACCAGACAAGAACACTTCACCAATAACTTATATTCTAAGGTATTAGGAGTGAATTTAAATCACAGATAGCCTAAGTACAGAAAAGTAAATTGGCTTTTAAATGTTGACTCATTTAAAACAAAGGCCAACGTTAAAAAGAGCAGTATACATTTCAAATTCATAATCTTCTTTTAATATACACATTGATAATGATGGTAAAGACCTCTATCTGCTCAAAAAGTGATCTCCATTTGAGAAACAAAAACAAAAAGAGACAACGCTTTCTGACTGGGCTGCTGGCCTAGAAGTAGGCGGGGCTAAAGTGCCAACGCGGCTGTGTTTGAAGAGCCCATGAAGCTGGTTATAGCAAACCCAAGAGTGCTGCTTCCAGTGCATTTCTACTTGCAATGCTTTTACAGCTGTTCAAATGGGTTTTGTTTTCTTTGCAGCTGTTTTTTGTTTTTGTTTTTTTGCGGGGGGGGGGGGCGATGAGGAGGGAGTGGGAAGGTGTACTTCTTTTCTTGGCCGAGATTCTTCTAACAACTAATTATTATCCAAGATACATGATTAAAAATATAATGTAGAGGTCCCTAAAAGTATTAAATGCCAAAAGAGAGATTTGTTTTGTCTTGTTGTTTTAGGCCCCTTGGTTCTGTCATTTATTATAGCACGTGACTGATACTGATAAACAGTGATACTAGTAAAATGATGTATTTATTGGTAAAGAGTTACTAATTGACCTTTAATCTTTAACCTAAATATTTCTTTAAAAAAAATTTTAACTCAATTCTGCTCAAATTTTTACTGATGACATTACAACCTTTAAAAGAACGTCTGACATGAAAATGTGCCATTAGTTAACCTCTGGCCTATATGAACATATTTAATATTTAAACCAACCTTTATGGTATGTGGAAAAAGAGGTCGTTTCATGAGAAAATACTTTTGTCAAATGTTGTAAAGATTAAAACAGGTAATATATTTAAAGTATCTAGCATAACAGGGTGTGTGTGTGTGTGTGTGTGTGTGTCTCAAGTACAGTGCTGTACTTTCATATATTTCTTTCTTGTTTAAATATGTACTACCATGTTTCCCCAGTCTTATTTTACTATTTTACTATATAAGACCAGGTCTTATATAATATAATATAATGTAGGACTGAGTCTTATATTTATTTTTGCTCCAAAAGATGCATTAGAGCTGATGGTCCAGCTAAGTCTTATTTTCGGGGAAACATGGTACAATTCCCTAAAACAATACTAATTTCAGTTATGACATTGATCTGAATTTCAGATCAGAAACATTTGTTTCTTTTTCACTGAGAAAATATAAACACTCAGAAAGAGAAATTTCTCTTTCCAACATCAAATCTACAACCCACCTTTATCTGAACTCTTAAACTCTGCCTTTTCTTCAGTTATTGCAAATAAACTTTCCACACTTTTTTCTAAGACCAGCTCTCCACTGGTACAATGGATGTCTCTTGTTCATTCAAGGTCTTTTTTTTCCCACAATTATACCTTCTCTCACTTATTATGTCATCAGCTTTTCCCACTAGATCATTCCCATGAGCAGAAAACATAGTTAGCACTTAAAAGTTCCTTTCACCCTACAGCTCTTTCAAGCTATCACTCTATTTGTTATGGGTTGAATTGTGTCCCTCAGAAGAAGATATGTTGAAGTCCTAACCCTCAGTAACTCAAACAGTGACCATGTTTGGAAATAAGATCGTTGCAATAGGATTAGTTTAGATGAGTTCCTTGGGTGGGCCCCTCATCCAATGTGACTGATATCCTTACAAGAAGATGAACACCTGATGACAGAGACATACAGGAAGAACACTAGGGAATAATGAAGGCAGAGATTGGAATTAGGTAGCTGCAAGCCAAGGAATGCCAAAGATTGCTGGAAAACTACCAGAAACTAGGAAGATGCAAGGAAGGATTCCCCTAAAGTTTTCAGAGGGAGGATGGCCCTGCCAACAACTTGATTTCAACTCAACCTTCCAGAACTGTGTGTGTGGGGGATAATAAAAGTCGGTTGTTCTAAGACACCCAGTTTATGGCAATTTGTTATGTCAGCCCTAGGAAACTAAGAAATCATTTCACTCTGTACTATATTATTCCCAGAAGCAGAAAACATTCTCTTAAAATTTCCTTTGACTTTAAATCTCTCCTAAGCTAGCACCCTAGTTCTTCGATTCCTTTTTATAGCAAATATCTTTTAAGAGTTCCCTGTAATTGCTGTCATCACTTAATCCCCTAACACTCTCTATGGCACTCATATTCTGGCCAAGATCCCCACCCCACTCTCCACTCCCCAGGAAACATCTTTATCAAGGTAACTCATTGTACTTTGATTTTCTTCAAAACAAACAATATTATATGTTTATTTCTTAATTTGGTTATTGTCTGTCTCCCTCATTAGAATCTAAGTTCCAAAAAGACAGAGAATTGAAGTATTTTTTTCACTACCATACCCTAGGTCCTGGCACTCAGTGGGGTGCCTAGTGAAATTTTGTCAAATCATGCAATGCATTTGCTTTTAGATTATTAATTACACGTGGTACATAAGATTTCCATTTTGGTTTAAGCACTCTATTTATAAGTGTTATTTTGCATCCGTAAAAATTTTTGCAAATATTTTGTTATAATTTTCCAAGAATTTGACGGTTACTAATAAAAATGGGTTTTATACTTTACAAGTATACATCATCACTAACATTTTACCCTAAGGTAAACTGTGATGTCTTTATATTACACGTTACAATGCTATCAGCAGATATCAATCTTAATATTCATCCTACGTATTGGGGAAAGGAAGTTTTTAATTTTTATCTCAAAGATTTGGAAATTAAGTAACTTAAGAACCAAAGGGCCTTCTTGTGACATCCAAACAGCAAATGACAAAATGCAAACTGGGATCAAAGTTTTGACTATCAAATCAGTTCAATTTCCACTAAAATCCTCCATCACTAACCCTACCTTATAATATCATTGACATTTCAGATTATTATCTTAATTGTATTAAATGAGAAAAAAATCACTTCCTCCTGAACGTTAAGGCAATTTACAGATGAGGAATATGAAATCAGAGATATTGTGCAAATAAATGCAGTAAATGAAGATTTCATTCTCAGTTCAGTGCTCTGAAGACCAGCAGAAATTTAGTACAATAAGCTGAGTAAAAAGAGAAAATTAAGAACTATTAGACATATTCATAAAATGTATTATCTAAAATGTGAATGGGATTATGATCACATTAGTCTATGATGTGATAGTTCACAGTAGTCAAGCCTCTATAGCCACATAAACTCATCTTTCTATTTTTCTCATTACCCCCTTTATTAGTAGTAGACAGTAACTAAACAGTAAGATAAGGCCACATATTAAAGATAGGGAAACTTTGTATACTGAAGACATTAGAGATACATTGTTACACTTCCTATGGAGGCATCCATAGTGAAAGACCACAATATTTTATTCAAGCTATTGTTTGAAATGGAGTAATATAACAATTACATTTTAATCATACATGTATATCTATAACAATAATTTTATGACTACTGTGTCATATTCCACTAAACTCATCTTTTTACAATTGTCAATGTGCTGATTTTATGAAAAAAATAGATTCAAGAAATTTCAAGGGCAAAAATGGTATCGAATTTAACAACATAAAAATTATTTATAAAAATAAATTTGCATACTATTTTATGAAATCTTACTTTAATTCAAATTATCTTCTCTCTCCCCCAAAACTCTGCCTTCACAACCTGTCCTCCTTTCTTTCTGATAATTTTGTCATCATTTCCTCCTTCCATTCTAGACAAATGGAAGAGGTGTCACTACACTTATCCAAGGCCGTCCTATACCTGAACTACAAATAGACCCTTTCTCTTCCTCCACCTCAGACATGCTCACTGGTTGTCTCCTCTCTCTCCTGCCCCTGTTTTAGGCTCTCTTTTCCTCATTCTACATATATTTCTTGAACAAGCTTATCTATTTCTTTTGTGTCAATTACTACCTTTTATGGACGGACTTGTGACCTCTAAAAATTCATATGTTGAAGTCCTAACCCCCAGTACCTCAAAATGTGACTGTCTTTGGAGTTAGGGTATTTAAAGAGGTAATTAAGTTAAAATGAAGTTATATAAGTGTGCCTAATCCAATATAACTGATGTCCTAACTAATGAGAAGAGGAGATTCAGACACCGGAAAAAACCATGTCAAGACACAGGGAAAAGATGGACAAGGAAAGGGGCCTCACAAGAAATCATCCCTGCCGACACCTTGGTCTTGAACTTCTACCCTCCAGAACTGTGAGAAATAAATTTCTGTTGTTTCAGCCATCAATCTATGGAGCTTTGTAATAGCAGCCTTCACAGACTAACACACAACGTTTGATTAGATGGACCCTAAACTCATTACTGTGGTGTCAGCTCTAACCACCACATCATGTCCCACTGCCTAGTACTAGATCTCACCACATGGGTGCCTCAAAAACTTTCAAGAATTCAGCATATGTCGGTATATCCAGTTGCTTGAGCCAGAAACGCTGTCCCTGGGGTAGACCTTACCTGTGCCCCATGTCAAATCCCTTCAGCCCACCCATAACTGCAGTTGCACTTTAAGTAGTTCTCTCAGATTTCCTACCTCAGGATTTTCTTGAAAGTTCTGAAAACTTACTCAGCAGCTCTCAAGACCAAAGGAGTTAACATCCCTGGAAGCATCCACAAACCAAAGAGATGAGTCAGGGCATAGAGGGCTAGTCTCCAGTCTTCCAGAAGGACACTTCTGAGGAGCTTTCAAAATGGTTCCTCAGAGGACCCCCCATAAGATTGTGCCCCAGTTTGTTTTTTTGCTTGTTTGTTTGTTTGTTTGTTTGTTTTATAGCAGTAAACAGATCAGCATTGCACACTGATTGGCTTTCCTCCTTTCCTGACTCACTCTCTCTGTTCCTTCATGCTTAGTTCCTGGGATCACCTCTAAAATAAACCTCCTGAACCCCAGTCCTTATTTCATACTTGCTTTTAGGGGGAGTCAGTGTCATTCTCTTTATCATTTATCCATTTTATCTCACCATCAGTTATCAAGTGCTGGTGATTCTACCACGGCTTTCAAATTAGTCTAATCTCTCTAAGCCCACTGCCTTTATCCTAGATTTGGGCCACTGTCAGCTCTTGCCTGGATAATGCTACTAACTGATCTCCTTGCCTTGTAAATTGCCTCTCACCAAATTGTTCTCCACGGAAAGTCAGTGTGTGCTTTCCAAATAGACTGCCTGACCCTACTTACTTACTCATAAAAACCTATAAATATTCCCCATTGTTTTTAGCATAATGCCTTTAACATGATTTGCAAGGTCTTTTAGACCTGATTTTCCTCCCCAGCCTCATATCTCACTTCTCACTTGATAAACTAGTCGTATCAAGTGATTTTCAGGTCTCTGACCAGCCATGCAAGCTCTCACCTCAGGGCCTTTGCACATGCTGTTCCCTCCTTCCCACCCCTCATTACCACTTTTACTTATATTTTTACTGTTCCTAGTTTAGTTGGCACTTGCTCTTGAAAAACTCTGATGTTAATTTTTTGGTTAGGTGCCCCTCCTTTGTGTTCTTAAAACATATTATGCTATATTTTAATTGTTTGTTTGTTTAATGTGATATACTTGATTATAATTTCTATTTTCCATTGTGTCTCAAGTACTTCATATACTTTAGGTATTCAATAAATGATGGTAAAATAAGTGAATTAATAAATAAGTAAAACTTGTTAATAATGTTACAAAAAATTTTAACAACAAGAAAACTGGCAAACAAGTTTTCAAATCATGTAGAAAGCATGGATGCAAAACAGAAGGAAGATTAATAAATAGAAACTCTATAAAAATCTAGGACAAAAATTTTATCTTCAGAAATCTTTGATATCATTATGTGTAACCATGGGTACATGTCTACTCAGATTTTTTAAAAATCCATTACCTAGAAAGCAATTTTTAAAGTTTGTAATACAAAGAAGTCATGTTCAAATGGAAAATCAAATCAATCCCATAAATTAGTGAATTTTTAAAATGACTTTTTAAATGAGATGGCTCTAATTTTTTACCTCACCCAGAGGAACAGTAAGATGCTGAACAGGATGAGCCTTTCAGTAAGGCTGAGAAGTAAGTGAAATCTGTTCCAGGCCTTTAACTCCATGATTTCTTATTCTGACAGTGCTCTTTCTCCTTTCTCTGCCTCCACCCGAGGTCCTCACTCTAAAATCTGAAGCCTCCTATGTCTGCCCATTTCCCTGGCCCTTGGCGAATCCGAGTCTTGCTGGATGTCCTGGTGTACTGCCCTTATCATCTATCACCCATCTAAACAAGGTGTAGTCACTGCCACTCCCCACCCCTCCACTTTGTTGGACACAAACAAATGGCAGCACTTCCGTGCACGCGTAGCAAATTCAGGCCAGCGGGGGTGGAGAAGTTGCTTTCCCAGGCCACCTACAGGAAATATGAAGAACCTCACTGGTTGCTCTGGATGAGTGGTTCCCATCCAGGAAGCCTCGAGAAGCCCTTCCTAGCAGGGACCCTATGACCGGGGTGTCACTGCCACCAGGTAAAAGTTGTTTCCAGCTTAATCCAGGGAGTGTTCCTCTGCTCAAGACAAAGCTTTACTCCTCACCAGCCTCTTAGCAACAGTATGCCATTGTTCTCAGGAGAAGGGGCAGAGCAGGGAGCACACCTCCCCATCACTGACAAACCCTGGAGTTGTAGGAACACTGTCATCACTAAGTATGAGAAAGTCACTACAATAATCAGTTCCTTAGAGGCACTGCATTTAACACTGCACAATTACTATGGTCCTCAATTTAGCGGGCAATAACTTTCACCTTACGTACCTTCTAGGTTGATTCTAAGGAGTAGCTAATAAAATCATACAAATTTCAAAAATACAGTTTTATCACTGGTTCAACAAAAGTTTCTGGAGTGCTTAGTATGCACCAGCCAGGCACTCTTCTATGTACTAAAGGATCATCAATGAACAAAACAGACTAACATCCTTGCCTTCTTAGAGTTCCTATTTTAGTAGGAGGAGAATGAAAAAACACATATAGTTCATTTTTTAAAACACTTATCATACAATGAGTCACTGTATAATTATTAAATATCATCTTCTCAAAGAATTAAATTTAAAGATTTGAAAATATGTACACATAATGTTAAGTGGAAAAAACTAGGATACAAAATTATATATACTATATATATGATATAATGATATACATAACTACATATGTATGATTTCTAAGTTTATAAAACATAATTGAGGCATATGTAGACATAGATATATCTTTCAGATATAGCTAGATAGAGATTAGAAAAAAAGAGAATATACATACACACACACACACACACACACACACAGAGGGTGCCAAAAAAATGTATACACATTTTTTAAGAAAGGAAAAAAAACCATATTAAAATTACACTGATGGTAACCACTTTGAGCACCTCTTGTAATTGCAGAAGTCAAGTGACTTATATTTCATTTTCTGTTATCAGTATATATTGAGTATTATAATTTTAATACAGTTAGTATATATACATATATAATATATACATATACATATATAATATATATACACATGTATGTGTATATATGTGTGTGTGTGTGTGTGTGTATATATATGGGATTTGTAGTGTTATCTTTGGAGTGAGATTACCAATAATATTTATTTTCTTTTTTACCTTTTTATACTTTCTGAAATTTCATAATGAATGTCCTTTTAATAGTAGCAAAAGAATACTACATTATGTATTTTTTTTACATTATGTATTTTTAAATGCAAAAAAAAAAAATATGACACTTTATCCATAATTGCCAAAAGTTGGAGGCAAATAAGATGTCCTGTGATAGGTGACTGGGTAAACAAACTGTGGTCCATCCAGACAATAAAATATTATTCGATGATAAAAGCAATGAGCTATTAAGCCGCAAAAGACATGGAAGAATCTTAAATACATATTGATAAGTGAAAGAAGCCAATCTGAAAAGGCTACATACTATATGACTTCAACTATATGATATTCTGGAAAGGACAAAAATGGAAATATTAAAATTATGAAAAATATGAAAGGATAACTAGGCAGAGCAGGGAGGATTTTTAGGGCAATAAAGCCCTCCTGGATGATACCGTATGGTGGATACATGTCATTACATACATTGTCGAACCTCATAGACTGGGCAACACACAGTGTGATCCCTAATGTACACTGGGTTTTAGTCCATAACAATTATCAATATTGGCTCATCAGTTATAACAATTGCACCACACCACACACGAAGGCAACATGCTAATAGTAGGAGAAACTGAAGGAATGGGAAGGGGCTTATGGAAATTCTCGGTACTTTCTATTCATTTTTCTGTAAACAGAAAAGTGCTCTAAAATAAATTTATTAATTTTTATAAGAAATAGGCTAAGATGAACTCTTATCTTTTGACCTTCCGGTAGTATAGGATTCAAAACACCAT
Source organism: Rhinolophus ferrumequinum (assembly GCF_004115265.2). Lineage (NCBI taxonomy): Eukaryota > Metazoa > Chordata > Mammalia > Chiroptera > Rhinolophidae > Rhinolophus > Rhinolophus ferrumequinum. The sequence continues at coordinate 53,366,115 of NC_046288.1, forward strand.
ACAAAATGGTGGCACTCAGATCTTGGAACTTCAGAGACCAGTAAAATTCCCCAGAATGAGGAAGAGACCATTTTTTTCACTTTTCTTCATAGGGAGTAAGTACATTAAATGTATAAATGTGTGCACACATACACACACACATATACCCACTCACTCTCTCTACAGTTTTCTTTAAAAAGGGAGGCTATTTCGTCACCTAAAATCCATAATCTTAAAATAAGAACAATTCCTTTAAATGCAATACACTTGGCCTTCTGAAAAACCTACTCTCCTTTGTGACTTTTCTCATTTCACTGTGCCCTCGGGAATGCCAGCATTTCATATGGCCCAGTTTCACCCAACTACAATCCAGGAATGGAGAAAGATGTTTACGAAAGTCAGGGCTCCTCAGCCTGGTCTTCCAGAGGCTGGAGGCTCAATCTCCCAAAGTCAGCCATTCCTGAGCAGTTGGATGGTTGCATGTTCCATGCTCTTCTCTGTCACTTACCAGGATTGTGAAATCATATATGCAAATACTAACATTGTGGAGATAGTGAATTTATTTGTTTATGTCCTCGATGTTGTCACACCTGTTCCTGTAAAACAGAACTGAGAGTGTATGTTCACAGACCAGATCTCCCCGTGAAACCTTTAGAGTATGGGTCACTGCAGAATCAATGAGGTGATGATGGAGTACTGCCAGAGGAAGCAGGTGTTTTTACTCACCAAAAGATTTCAAATAGATACTCCCTGATCCTCAACGAGAAGAAGCTCAGAACTTTCAGATCCAGTACTCTGGTCCACTGCTTCCTCTGCAGGCTCTCATCTTTGCCCCAGGCTGACAGCATTGCCAGGTGTGGCTCAGGTAGAATTTACCTCTTTCTCTGAGAGGGAGTAGAGAGAGAGGAGCATTTGTGTTGAGGGGCAAGGGTCACAACCATCTCTTAGGGTTATTTCACATGATTATTGGAAATGGCCAAGTTTTCCTCAGGGCACAACATTCAGGGGGATTCCTGATCCTACTATCCAGCTGAATTCTCTTTCTACCAGTGCAGGGCAAGTGAGGACTCCTGGTGGAATGCAAGCCTTTAATGACAGTCATTGAAGATGGGACTGGGTCGCACACACCCTTCTCTTCTTCAGTCTCAGGCAGGTAAGAATAGTCCCTCCCACATTCTTCCTCTCACACTCTCCCCAGAGATTAGAAATACAGACTTTGAACTTTGCATTGGGCTTCTCCTCAGGCACTTGAGTGACTGTTATTCTTGGAAGAAAACAGAATGACCATCTTTTCACCTGACTCCTTCTCTGTGCATTAACAAAGAGAATTGGATTAACTCCTCTGGTTATTCTACTTCCATAGAATTTGCTCCAAATTAAAAGGAAAGTTTTAGGTTCAAATTTTGACAATCAAGTTGCAAATAATGTGTAATGCCTTTATTTTTTAAATAAGAAAGAATTGATCTTTCTTTTAAGAGTATGTCTCCTTGCAGAGGAAAGTAGCTTTATGCAACTAATAAGAGAGGTCAGGAGTATGATAAAATGTAATGCATACATTGTGCTCCATCTAAATTATTTTACTTTACCCACTGAGTACTGTTTGTGTTAAATTAATACCTCAGGTTTGAGGGTAAAATTGCCATAATCCACCTACTGACAAAGTGCCCTGGTGCAAATAACCCTGCAGTGTTGGTAAGTGACGCCTCAGCACAGCCAAAGTCATAGAACATAGTAACACGATGAAATTCAACCTGGCTACTCAGCCTCTCACAACAAGCAAGAAAGTCCTAGACACACACACACATGCATACACACACACACACACACTTAGATGTGTGCCATTTTTCCCATATGATTTTTTTTCTTCAGTCTGTAGACGCAGTAGGAGAACACATACTATCTGACTTTTCTGTTCCTGAAAATACTACTGCTGATTTTTGAGCCAGTTTTCCTAATTTTCCCCATATTGATTTGTTTGTGTTTGGACGAATTACTCTAGTGGGACTGAGTCTTGGCAACAAAAGGTAGAGGACCGAGACTAGGCACCTTGCCTAAACTTGAAGACCAGAGTCACTTTTATTATTTATTACTGACACATGTTGCTTAAAAGACATAACACCACACTCCCTTCCTTCCTGGTAATTCCAGACCCCTCCCTTTCCTCTCTTCCATCTTCCAGCTGTACTAGTTAATACCCTATCTGCATATTTAACAAATGATGCTCTACTGCCCTGTTTATCAATCCTGGTTTAACCTTCTTCCCACATTCTCTCCTCCTCATTCAGAGAATAAACTGCTAAGGTCTTTTCTTAGCAGTAAATAGTAATTTTTTTGTACTTATTGTGGTAACCTCTAGGTAAAATGGTGAACATAACATTTCTCTCTCAGCTTCTCTCTCACCTTTGCTCCTCTAAAGGCACACATTTCAGGCTTCCACATTTTCTCTGCACTTCCGTCTAACATAACTTGTTTTCCTGAAAAATTAATAAATCATTCACCCTACAGTGTAAGATTAACAAAGTTGAGCCCCTTTCCAAAGATGTTTGCTTTAACAGAGAACCAAAATCTCAATTTCCAATGCTTGAAATGCAACAACAGTAAAGGGCCTTGGGGACAGGTACCTTTCTAGTATCCTTTAAATCATACCCCTTAAGGAAGTAGTATTCAAATTGGAGATAACAATTTGAATAAAACAGAAGAAAAGGAAATAGAAATGTCAAGGAAGAATCATTTGGAGTAAAAGAAAATATTGTTTCTTAGAATTTTCACTTCTGTTATACATATATACATATTTACATAGGACATATATAAATGTACTTTATAGTGATCATTAGCAAGAGTCTGAGAGTTACCTGTCCCTTGCCTCTAAGGAAGTCACTCGATGCTTTTGATTCTTCTTGTATAACTTCACGAACATCCACTCCTACGTTTTCGTTCCCACCACTATCAACGTAGGTCAGACCTTTCATTTCAATTCTGAAGTTCTGCAGTAATCACAAACTCTACATAGCTGCAGTTTCTTTCATACTTCGGGGTGTTGAGAGTTTCTGAAGCACAGTGTTTCCCTCTTTAAATTTGTTGATTTAACTCTCAAACCTTTGCAAGAGAAAAGCGTACATTGCTTAGCCTGGCCCTCCACCATCTGGCCCATTTTTACCTGGTCAGCCCTGGCTCCTGCACTTACCAGACTTGCCTCCAGACACTCCAGAACATATTGGACTTCACCATAAGGATGCAATTAAAGAAGTCCAAGCTGCAAGACACTTTATGTTAAATGGCCCAGGTTGTTCAACAGATAAACTGTTAAGCAAAGCATGGAATGGAGGATAAGCTTGTAGGATAAGAGAGACAAAAATGTCATATCAAATTTTTAAATAGACAAGATCAACTATAGTATCTAATAAAGCATACTCAAGTGATAAAATCATAAGAAGGATGTGATTACTCTAAAAGATACTGTTTACCTATGGAGAGAGAGGCGGGTGTGATTGGGACAGGTCAACTGAAGGGGTTTCTGGAATGACTGACAAAACTTTATATTTTGGCCTGAGTGGTAGGTAAAAGAGCATTCACTTCTAATAATTCAAAGTCATATAATTCTTTTGTGTGGTTTTTCTGAATCTGTATTTAATTTTACAACAAAAAAGAAAAAAATATGTAAGACATGATAAAAAAAACAAAAAACCTAAATGAATACTGCTTTTCTTGATACCTCATCACTCACATGGAAAACACCAAAGAGAATCACAGGAGTATGTTTCTTGCTTGATTTACAGATATTACATCTGTAAAATGAGGAGCTCTTTTCTGTAAGTAGAACTCGAGTTTTAAATTCCTTCCATATCTCCAAAGTACACAACTGCAAATAGCTCTTGTGATTAGTTATCCAATTCTGAGTCAGATATCAGCTTTAGTCGCAATTAAAAAATCATACAACTATTTTACAGAGATTATAGGTAAAACCTATACATAGAATCTGGCTATACGCTATGACACTATACTGCCTTATTGGCTTTTATTCCTGTTTCCTTAACAATTTTCTCCACATAGCAACCAAAATGATCATTTTTAAAAACAAAATGAGAATGGTATGCGCACTTCAGGAAAAGGTCAGCTAATTTCCTGTAAAACAAAACACACCTACTTTATGACCCATCAATTCCACTCCCAAAGATTTGCCCAAGGGAAATGAAAAGTACATATTTACAAAATAATTTGTACAAGAATTCTCATCACAGCTTTAATCATAATTGCCACACACTGTAGACAGCTCAAATGTGCATTGATCAAATAGGTAAAACTATGGTATATTGATATTATGTAACACTCCACAATGAAAAGGAACAATTAATGATACATGCAACACATGGGTGAATTTCAAACAGAATATCTTGAGTGAAAGATTCCTTACACAAAAGAGTACATACTGTATGACTATGTTTATAGGAAGTTCTTCAACGGCCTTTATTAATCTATGGTGGGAATAAATGGGGATAGTAGTTGCCTCTGGGGCAATGAACATTTCCCAGTTGAATATTAACTGGGAAAGAATGCAAGGTTTCTGGTGCCATGGTAACGGTCTATATTTCCACAAGGTTTGAGTTGCACAGGTGGAAATATTTGCAGAATGTTAGCAATTTATGCATTTCATGTTATGTAAATTTTCACTAAAATACAAAGAACCACCCAAAACTTGAGGCAATGATATACACACTGAATTACTTAGAAGTACATATACTGGGGAGTATAAGTTAAGAAATACTTAAAAATCTGAAAGATTAGTGGATGGACATGTGAATAGGTATGTGATAAAACAAGTTTGGTAAAATTTTAATAGTAGAATTTATTTGTGGACATACAGGTGTTCACTGTAAAATTCTTCCAACTTTGTTGTATTTAAAATTAACATAATAATATGTTGAGCAGGGGGAGTAAATGAGATAATCTCATGCCTTATTTAGAAACCTAAGAAAGATTGCCATCTCATTTGGGATAAAACTCAAACTCCTAATGCGTGGCCTAGAAGGCCCTGTCTAATCAGGGCCCCGCCTATCTCTCTGTTCTTATCCAATATCATGCCAGCACCCTGTCATTCTACTCCAATGATCTTAGCCTTCTGTCTGTTCTTCAAGTGTACACCAAGCTTACTTGTCCTCTTCTCCCAGATCTGCTTATCTCCCAGGTCTGCTCATTGCTGCTCTTCCTTAGTTCAGCTGGAACCTCAGCAAGACCTTCCCTTACCAACCAGTCAACTAACTAACATACCGAACGTCCCTGCATTCATACTATCACATCACCCTGATTTATTTTCTGCATACCAATTACCCTCACTAAATATTATTCATTTAGAACTACCTAAGGAGTCCTTCCCGATGTATGTTTCTAGATAGGTAGCTGATATCCCCAGGGAAATACTAGCTAACTGCCTACAAAACTAATCACATAAGGAATACAACTAGTATAAAAGAAAAAAACCTCAAAATGAGAAGAATCTATCATATGAAGAAGAATTTAAAGCAAGCATAATAAATTTCCTCAACAACATACAGGATAATATTAATAATATGAATGAGGAAAAAGAGGTTGTAGAAGTTGAAAAAATATTATAATTGAACTAAGACACAATAAATCAGATTAATAGGATGGATATTACTAATGAATAAATCAATAAGCTGGGAGATACATTAAAGGAACCTTCTCCAATAAAGTATCAGAAAAGGGTAAAGGGAATGAAAACATAAAATAAAAACTAAGAGATATGAAGAACAGAAGTAGAAATGTCAAAATCTTGAAGATAGATTTCCAAAAAGAAAGAAAATAGCAATTGCAGGTGAGAAATTATTTCCCTATGAAGAAATTTTTCAGACTTTATGAGAAGACGTTTTAAAAGATCTGAATAAATGAAGCTATTGGTTGAGACATGCTACTATTGGATGAGACAACTCAATTTTATAAAGTTGTCAATTCTCATCAAATTAATCTGTAATTTCAAAGTTATGCCAATGAAAAAGCCAACCAGATTTTATTAGAAATTCCATGAAGTAATTCTAAAATTGAAATGGAAAAATAAATGCCCTCAAATAAATAAAGCAACTTTGAAAAAAGAGCAAAGGGGAGGATCTTCTTGCCAGATTTTAAAATGTATTATCATGGAAGAAAATATACTATTGTACAGGAATAGAAAGTTTAACAATGTGTCAGAATAGACAACTGAATAATAGATCATTATATACATGGGAACTTAAGATATGATGAAGAAACACCACAAATCAATGGAGACAAGAACTATTACAGTGGATATCAGTGGAAAAGAGCATCATTGTATGGCTAGAAGATCTAACACAATATGTAACATGGGATTAGAAATGGATTTAAGGTCCAAAAATGAATGATAAAATAATATGCATTAGAGAAGCTGATGTAGGAGAGTATCTTTATGAACAAGAGAACGAACTTCTTAAATAAATAGTACAAACCATAAGATAAAATTTGATTAATCTGATTAAATCAAAAATAAAGATGTCTTTCCAACAAATGACAATGTCAATAAAGAAGCAAATGAGAGGCAGATTCAGAGAAATGTTAGATTTACACGACTCTAACATCTAGAATAGACAAGGATTCTTTTAAAAACAAGTAGACAAAGCTTAACTTTGAACATGCAATTCACAGAAGAAACCAAATTCACTAGTAGATCAGTTAAAATTAAAACAATGATTGTCACTTTATATGCATTATATTGTCAAAAATTAGCATAATGCCAATTAGGATAATGCCAAGATTTGGCAGGGATGTAGTGATATAGGAACCCCGTGCGCTGCTGGCAGGAGTGCAAATCAGTACAGTCTCTCTAGACAGAAATATGACAATCACACAGTCTGTAGGGAACATATTCAAGGATGCTCACCACAGCATTGTTTGTCATTAAAGGAAATTAAAGACAATCTCACAGTCTTCCTCCAGGGGAACTGATAAGTATAATACAATGTGACAGACACACAGTAAAGAATATTGCACAATATTTAGAAAGACCATGCTATTTACAATTCTGTGGATAGATCGTACATCAAGAAGCCAAGTTTAAAAAAAAAAGAATGAGATGAAGTCTACGAGACAGTAGTATTTCTATAATTTTTCTTTAAAAATGCACATAAAACAACCACACATACTTAGTAAAACAAACAAATGGTTCAAGTCCACATGTAACATTTGCAGGGCCTGGAAAAGAATGCAGATCTGTATATATCTAAAGATTTTAAAGTTCTAAATCAGGCCAATAAATTGTTAAAAATAAAATGTTTTATCCTTTTACTTTGACAAATATACCTTCTTAATGATAAATTTTAAAAACATGTAAATATACATGTATGGAAAAAAGTTGACAAAATACCAATGGTGAAACGAAACTTATTATTGCATGTGGCTGGGTGTTTGGTTATGGGATAACAGTGTTTGGTTAAGTAGTTACTGAATCCTAGACTACCCCTTGTCTGCCATGTGCAATTGTTGCAAATAACATGCTAATTCACAAACCCTTCTTGAACCACAACTTGAACACCAAAAGAAGAAACAAACACAAAGAGAAGTCAAGAAAAATATTTATCACTTAAAATAATACTTCATTTTGCCAAAATCATTTATGGCAAGGATTTGACATTAATTTATCTTTCCTCGTACCTAAGTGTTTGCACTGCTCAAATCCTCCCTGCACTGCAAACATTGTCTGCTCTGATGCTGTCAACAACACAATGCACAAACCTTTGGTGCATTTGGATATAAAGGATACAGGCAAAAGTCACTGAGAATTTCTACCTTGGGGCTGAATGGTGTTAGTCAGAAGGATGAATGTTGAGGGTTACAGGTTGTGCTGTGCCAGTCTTGAGAACTGGATTCTGAGTGACAAAGGCTCCCAGGTGTTTTTTAATAAATTTCTTTTTGTGATATTCAGGTCCCTCTGAAGTGGGGTTTAGGTCAAATGTCGTGGGTCAAAGAATAGCATCAATTGGACGCGAAATAAATGTGTTAACAGAGTTCCCATTGGAGAGAACTGAACAGAATTAGGAAATAGCATTAGATGAAAGATGAATAGATAGATGAAAGATAGATAGATAGATAGATAGATAGATAGATAGATAGATAGATAGAACAAGAGAGTGACATAATAGAGCAATAATGATGGTATGATATGAACCAAAAAGTATTATTAACTTAATCATCTCTACTTGTGGTCCACAAAAAAGGAGGAAAAACAAATAAAGAATGAACCATGTGTGTTTGGATTTGGGGTGGTTTTTTGGTAGTATTTTTCTGACAAAATTCCAAGATATCTGTATATCACATCCTTCACATTTGTTCATGCAACATGATCTAAATCTTGTCATTTTCGTAGAAATATTTGTGTGCTTCATTAGTTTTCCTGAGTATATTTTTTTCACCCTTTGATATTTAAATCAATGTCTTTTGAAACACCGATTACTCTATTATGTGGGTAGATCTTTGTTGTCTTCTGTTATCTGACTGGCTTAATTGTTCCCTACGTTCTTTTTGCAATAAAGGGTTGAACAGTTCTTCAACATTGTGTTCAACACTGCATGCAATCCTACTTTTTTGCAAGATTTGCAATTTTACTTTGCAATTGATTTGCATTTTATTTGCAAATCAGTAAGGGGCAGATAAAGAAGGTACACCATAGGCATCAAAATCTACCAGTGTTAAAGAGAAGGGAAGCATACTCGTAAGTGGAGATTAATTTTGTAAGTATAAGTTCATTAGTAAACATTTTCATGCTACAAAGACTTTTGTTTCCCTATGCAAATTTGCAACTACTTTGGTGACTGTCTTAATGAAAAGTTGGATAGCAAACAAGGACTCCCAACGTGCTTATCTCAACTCCTTTAATTGACCAGATAGCAGAATGTTGAAATGTGACTCTACTTGAGCAATAAAAGTATATTAATACATGCATATTTTATTATCAAATAATTGCAACTCTTCCAATATTGATAGATCCAACAGTAAGGAACACTGTGGCGTTTTAAGTAAGATTGCTATAAGAAACACTAAGGGAAGAATTTCCAAGGATAACACACTCTAGAAAAGCAGTCACAGGTAAGAACAGGGCTGTCAGGAAAGGGGTCGTATTGACTGTGTGTTAGAAGGGAAAACTGTCGCTTAACCTGCTCCACTGTGTGCTCATACACCCTGAAGACAGATTGGTAGCAGCATATTCAAATGAAAATAAGACGAATATGTATTAACTCTGCAAAACTGTGCATAATCAAGCAAACACAAAAAATTCTAATTAGCACAGTTCTAGATACTTTAAAAATCTTTGAACTCATACAAGTTTTACAAAGTGTCAGCATAACTCTGCCTTCTCTTGGCTTTGCTCCACTCCTTCCACTGTCCCATTTCACTTTACTCAGGGATTTAGAAATCTACTACAACCAAAGTCTCAATTATTAGCAACTGACTATTTAAACAATTGGGTTTCTTGTGTTCCTTTGACCCTTCTTCTCTTTCTCTCTATATTGGGCAAGTCTTTTCTGAAGTTCAGGAGGACACAAAGAAGCAGAAACATTAATCACTTAACTTTAGGAATTCTAGTAAAAGTTTTATGGAAAGAAAAGTGTATGCTATTGTATTAGTTTGGGTTCTCCAGAGAAATAGAATCAATGGGAGATTTGATAGATGGATAGATAGATGATAGATAGATAGATAGATAGATAGATAGATAGATAGATAGATGATAGATAGATATAGTGATATAGTAATTGGATGAAGAAGATGTGGTACATACATACAAAGGAATATCACTCAGCCATAACAAAAGATGAAATACTGTCATTTGCAGCACCATGGATGGATCTTGAGATGATCGTGCTAAATGAAGTCAGACAGAAAAAGTTGAGAACCATATCATTTCACTCATTTGTGGGATATAAAACTGAAAGCAACAAATGAACAAGACAAACAACCAAGCAAAAACTCATAGATACAGACAATGGTTTAGTGGTTACCAGAGGGTAAGGGGAGAAGGGATGGTAGAAAGGGGAAAAGGGGATCAGATATATGGCGATACAAGAAGAACTGACACTGGGTGGTGAACACACAATGCAATATATAGATGATGTATTATAGAATTGTACACTTAAAACTTATATAATTTTGCTAACCAATATCACCCCAATAACTTTAATAAAAATTTCAAAAAACGGGCAGAGGACATGAATAGACACTTTTGCAAGTAAGACATACAGATGAGCAACAGAGATATGAACAGGCTTAACATCACTTAGTTATTAGGGAAATGCCAATCAAAATCACAACGAGATACTACCTCATATCTGTTAGAATGGTTATTATCAAGAGACAAGAAATAATAAGTGTTGGAGAGGATGTAGAGAAAAGGAAACCCTGGTACACTGTTGTTGGCAATGTAAATTGGTGCAGTCACTATGGAAAACAGTATGGAGGTTTTTGTCTTTGTTTTTGTTTTTTTAATTAAGAAAGGAACTAACATATAACCCAGCAATCCCTTTTCTGGGTGTTTACCCAAAAATGTGAAAATACATATTTGTAAAAATATATGTACCCTTATGTTCATTGCAGCATTATTTAGAATACCGAAGATATGGGAACAACCTGTGTCTATCAATGGATGATCGGATAAAGAAGAAATGATATATATACAGAGGGTGCCAAAAAAATGTATACAGGGGCGGTCAGATGGCTCAGTTGGTTAGAGTGCGAGCTCTCAACAACAAGGTTGCTGGTTCAATTCCCACATGGGATGGTGGGCTGTATCCCTTGCAACTAAGATTGAAAACGGCAATTGGACTTAAAGCTGAGCTGCGCCCTCCACAACTAGATTGAAGGACAACAACTTGGAGCTGATGAGCCCTGGAGAAACACACTGTTCCCCAATATTCCCCAATAAAAAAAATTTTTAAAGAAATGTATATACATTTTAAGAAAGGAAAAAACTGTATTAAAATTGTAGTACTCAATATATACTGATAACAAAAGATGAACACAAGTCAAGTTTGATTTCTGCAATTACAAGACGTGCTCAAAGTGGTTACCATCAGAGTAATTTTAATACAATTTTTTCTTTTCTTAAAATGTGTATACATTTTTTTGGCACCTTCTGTATATATGTAATGAAATACCACTCAACCATAAAAAAGGTGAAATATTGCCATTTGTGAAAACATAGATGGACCCTGAGAGTATCGTGCTAAGTGAAATAAGTCAGATGAAAAAGAACAAAAACCATCTGATTTCATTCACACGCACAATATATGTCACAAAAAGTAACAAACACACTAACGAAGCAAACAAAAACAAACTCATATACACAGACAACAGAACGATGGTTACCAGAGGGAAAAGAGGATGGGGGAAGGAGAGGTGAGTAAAGCGAGCCAAATATATGGTAATGAAAGGAAACTAGACTTCTTGTTTCCGTGTACCCAAGGGAGCACGCAATCGGGTACACGGGTGTTGAATTATAATCTTGTACACCTGAAAATTATATAATGTTATTAACCAATGTTACCCCCAGTAAATTTAATTTTTTAAAAAATGATGCGGCTTACCACTGAAGATATATTTTGTTAAATAATAATTTTCATCACTTAGAAACTTCACATAGGTAAAATCAGGGTTATTTAATTAAGCGAAAGTGCTTGGTTTTCTTCCAGATAGACCAGGCATTCAATAAATACTTCTCATTCCCTTCTCCAAACTATTAAGGAAGAACTCCTTGACATCAAATTAAAAGAAAATAAATTCAGTTGTGCTGTTCCTGCTTCACAGTTTTAGAGGTAGAGATGTTAACGAGGAACATACTCGTATTACTCTTTTGGTTTCAAGGAGCAGAAACCCAATTCAAATGGCTAAACAAACAAAAGAACGTAATGCATCCCACTGCAGTGAGGTTTAGGGATGCAGTATTATTTCAAGCACAAGTTGACGCAGGGCTTGGAGATGTCATCGGGAAGCTCTCCTCATCTCTCAACTACACTAACAGGCAGCCTTTTCCTAAAATGCAATCAAGTCCACCTTTGGGCTGTATTTGCCCACAGCAGTGCCAGGTTTACCTTCTGCTAGTTTAACTGTCCCAGCAGAGAGAATCGCTTTCCTTATGGTTCCACAAATGCCCCCAGTGACTCATTAGCCAGACCTGAGTCCACACTTACCCTGCAGCCAGAGAGTAGAACTGGCCCGCACTTGGTGATGGCTGCGAGTGAGCTAACACTGGCGACGGGGCATCCCCCAAAAGGAAGAGATGGTATATACCTAGGAAGCCAAAACAGCAAATATCCACTATAACATGGGAATTACATTTGATACGTTAAAAAAGACACACCATTTTCTGATGCACCAGAATAACCCAGTGAAGAAAGAACCCCCCAGGGACTCAGATATCTTGACTTCTTGTCCAGCCTATAGCTTCTAATTAGCTATGTGACCTACCTTTCTAAGTAACTTACCCTCTCGGGATATCAATTTCACATATTTCATATATGCTAAATGAAAGAATTTGACTAGAAACTATTTAACTTTTCCTTCAGGCCTCAATGCAATGATTCCATAATAAAGGCTATAAAGCAATACGATCTATACTTGAGTTTCCAAAACGACAATGATTATGTAAATGGAGTTTTTAAAATCTCATGAACACTGAAAAATTTTCTTCAGATTCCTTTCTTCTTTCCTTTTTTCTTTGTTTCATTCATTCTTTGATGGCAGCCCAGAGGTGGCCAGGGCCTACCTAAGGGTCCCAGAGGACAAGAAAGCAGCCTAGCAGAGGTTCAAGTCCATATAAGGAGGGTCAAGGCCCACACAAGGAGGGTGTCTAAATGCAACGGCAGCCCAGTGAGGTCAAGAGATTAAGGATATTTAGAGAGACTGAAAAAAGGAGTAAATATGATGAGGACAATGGTAGCAATATTTCTCAATGTCAGAGAAGAAAGGTACAAATACAGAAAGGAGAAAAGCTAGAATACATCTATCTCGTGGTGCTGAACTGGAATGGGAGGCATGTATGTGAACTCATGTTTTTCAATATATACGCGTATAGATAGACATAGAAATAAATATAGATACAAATGTGTGTGTACATATACGTTTTTTTCTAATGCTGTCCACTGAAAGGGTGTGGGAACAACAATATCTCAGTAGCAATAAGCGAATTGATTATGCAGGTCTTTGGCTTTTAAAAATCACTCTCCACTAACTGGAACCAAGGTGCTTGGGAAAAGTGGCTAATTCAAGAATTTGAACAAAGAAAGAACAAAATAAGCCTAGCACATGTCCAACAAATGATAGGGACCTATCAAACAGACTGAGGAAACCAGTTTGAAAGGGCTCTTACTGGCCAGATCTTAAACAATTTGAGCATCAAGATAAGTAATAATAGTAATCAATTATAACCTATTTATTAAAATAAGGACCCAAGGGACCATGGGTATAAATATATGAGTAAATAAATGGGAGAAAAGAAAATTCTTCCTTAGACTAGAGTGTCAACTAAAATACAGAATGAATGACGAAATTAGAAAATCACAATCTGGCAACCATCACAGCAGTATTTAATTTGCACAACTATTATCAATAGATGCTAAAACTGATGGATGAAGGTGGAATAAGGAACAAAATTTTACCTGGTGTCAAGGTGTCTCCCCACAAATATTTATTAATTAGGATCAAAAAGCAACTTTGCAATAGGAAAACCAGGCAGACACATCTTAATAAAAGAGATCAATATTAACTCCACCAGTAATGGGACACATACCATAGTGTGTCCCTGATAGGATACAAGGGGAAGAACACAGAAGTACTTCTTTGATATTCTGCAAAAATGCAAGACCTGGCTCATCATAAGGATACAGTGGACAAATCCCGATTGAGACACATGCTACAAAATTATGTGCAAAAATATCAAGGTCTTGAAAGTGAAAGAAATATTGTGGAACTGTTCTAGATTGAAGTAGGCTGAAGAGGTTTGATGACTAAGTACACGCATGGTCCTGAATAGATCCTTTTGCTATGAAAGGCAACATACGATAACAGGAAACTTAAATGGAGTGTCTGGACAAAAGATATACAGGAGTTCCTTGGAAGATTCTTGCAACATTTCTGTAAGTTTAAAATTATTTCAAAATAAAAATAGGTAGATTGATATTTCTTCAGACTATTTTACCTTGTTCATGCATGCAATCTTTCTGCACATGATTGGTATCAATTATATATTTGTCTACTTATCATTGAGTATTTTAGAGCTAAAAAGATAAAGAAATTAATAAGAGTGACGCTTCATGTGAATTTTTCTTATATAAAAATAATGTATAGTTTTATAGAAAATACAGATAAGCATAAAGAAGAAAGTAATAATCACCAACCTCTCTCTCTCTCCCTCTCCCTCTCTCCCTCTCCCTCTCTCCTTCTCCTCTCTCTCTACCTTCTCCGTCTCTCTCTCTCTCTCTCTCTCTCTCTCCACTCCATGCACACACACCATAATATTAAATTGGGAGTTGCTACTAAAGGCCCACAGTACAAAAGATAACAGATATAAAATTGAGTTATGAGACACATCACCAAGATGCAAATTTCAAAGGAAATATTCAAGGATTATATATATAGCACTTGGCTCCCCTTTCTGGATCAGAAAGCATAGAGTTAGAGAGAAATCTGTGAGGAAGATTTTTTTGGAAAATACTCCTCACACAAGAGGCCGAAATGAGCCCAGATGCAAGGTCAGGTGCTCAGAGCCCTGACCTGTATCACTTACTCTTGCTGCAAGCATTTTGAAGGCCCACAAGTCATTATGACCTGTAATTATAGCCCCAATACCAAATCCCTGGATTTAGTGCCTTCTTTAATTGGAGAGCATGTCTGGGCGAGACTGAAAAATGGTAACAGCCCCACAGTGACAGTTACTCAGACACTCTATTTCCTGAGTTCAACCTCTGTAATGCTTCATCCCCATGGAGGTAAATCACTGTCTGGTGTGGAATTTTGCTTTTGGTTGTTGTGTTTTATTTGTTTGGGTTTGGATTTTTGTAGTGGTGGTGCAATGTGGGGAAGAGAGAGACCTGGTCAACCAGACTGCTCTTTCCTTGATTTAACAGGGTTGACAGGCCATTGGCAAAACTCAGAGCTGGGTTCCATGCTAATGCGCTAGTTAGATGTGTTGTGATAGCTTGTACTTTACAAAACTCAGCTGTCACTCTGGCTATCTGTGTCTGTTCGTGTGCTATTTTTTCCATTTGGAAAAAAATGAGGATAGATGTAGTCTCCTGCAAGAAGCAAAGAAAGAAACCAAGAAAGAAGCAAAGAAGAATTTTTATTGAAAGCTTCTCCAGGAAGGTTCAGATTCCAGTTCACATCCTGGTGTAAATTCTTGGTGTATATTTGCAACGTATTTAACTATGCTACTGCCTAAAACTAGGGTTCATTACCGGCCTTGCTCTTCTTTGACTATTGATTTTTTTTTCTAGTTTGAAACTATAGTTCAAAGTTCTTCTCTTCAAAGAGAATGTCTGTCAACACACAACCTCAAAATTATAAGAGCTAGACTATTAGATGGACAGGGTCAAAAGCCCATCAGAGATCAGATCCAGATCATCCTTACTGAATTCCTAAGTCACCCCACTGACCCTGAGGAATCTTGCCTTATTACCACTCTCCTGAAAAGTATGTCTTTTCATCATATCAAAAGTCTTGCTACACCATAAGACTCTGGCCTCGAGTTTACAGCCCTCAAGATGAAACTTTTATCGCACACCAGCCTGCTGAGCACATGTCTTGGAACACCACTGTATTCTAAACTCTATGAAGAAACTTTTCCCATTAGCCACTTTCTACTTCCTCTTGAACCCCCACTAAAGAGACCCTGGCATGCCTCCTTATATACTGGACATGGTGCAACTTTGCATGTTACATATGTATCTTCCCCTAACCCCACAGTTTTTAGGTGTGCTCTTATATCTACGCCCAAAGTACAATAAAAAAAAAAAAATAGAAACTTACTGTCTCTTAAATGATCCAGAACCAAACATATCTTTATTGATTAATCATTGTGGTACTGCACCAACATGTGCATTTTATTACACACACATACACACACACACACACCCGTATATCTTGGAGCACGAAATAATTTTGATATGGGCAGAGTTTTAGCACTTAAAGTTCAAGGAAACTAACATTTGAAAAAATGCCTACTGTGTGCCAACTTTACAAATGGCATGCCCACTCTTCAGTGCTCATTGACAGCACTATGTGACAGCACTGTCACCAAGGCCTGTGGTGCAGTCGAGCAAGAACAGGCTGTTGAGTCTAACAGATCTGGCTTAGCCCCTCACTCGTGATTTCAGGTGTATTATTTAAAGGCTTTGTACACATTTCCTCCTTTATTAAATGAGAAAATCGCTCTTAATTTATAAGGTTGTTTTGCAGAATGAAAATAACGAATGTGAAAGACCTGGCACGTGGTCAGTAAGACATAGCCATTATTATTGTCCTCATTTTTCAGAGAAGAAAACTGAGACTTAAAAGAATGTAAACCAAGGCTACAAGATTCCCTCATTTAAAATACAGTTATTCAATGTTCAGTCACCTTTTGATTGAGACACTTGTGCTTGATTTGCTTCTTCAAGCAAGGTGTTCCAAGCAAGGTGTTTCAAGGGACAGGACAGGCCAAAGACCAGGAAAAATACTGTCTGGATTAGGAGGCAGTTGTCTTTGATACCTCCCATTTCTCAGCACATTTTTTTCCATTCTCCTCTTTCTTGGAGCCAAAACACTCTTCGCAGATGCAAATCTTATAGCCCAATCATCACTACAATACTTTGCTCATAGATACCTGTCAATTCTTTTCCCTGGAGTCTCTCCAGCCTTCTACATTGCCTGTTTTAAATCTGTCAACTGGATGTAGATAAGGATAAACATTGTCCATTGAACAAAATACCACTCTAGTAAAAGCATGAATCTATACCCAACAGTAGGGTAGGTCAGGGGAGATCAAGCCTCTAAGTCACTACGATGCATTTCAGATCATCTTTGAACAAAAACAGCATTTACCGCAAGTCTTATGATAAAACCTTTTCTGTTCTTTCATAAATTGATTCTTTCTTCTTGTTAGGTGTTTCCTCTTTTTTTTTTCCCCCTCAGCCATCTCAGTTTTGAGAAATGGAATAGATGTTTACTGAAAAAGCCTGGACCATATTCAGAACTTGTGCAAGCCTCAAAACACATAGTTTATCCAAGATGTGGAGATTTCACTATTGCTTAACTTCCACATCCTTTTTAAATTCCTTAGAGACCTGCAAATCTGAAACCAATCAGAGATGGTTACTTTATTTCGTTCAGTCCCAAGTGCCAAAAGAAAATTCTTTATCCTTCCTGGAAAATGCAGCTCTTCTATACTCTAGGCCAGATCGTCACGTAACCAACACCCCACACACACGTTTTATGGGCATCTATGCCCTGCCCACCTGCTTTAACAGCCATGACCCTGCTTCTTCCTCCAGCTCCAGGAAATCTGTGCATAAACTATGACATCTGCCTCCTCAAAACACTGTTTGGAAAAGATAACGGAAGCCTGATTTTACTTAGTGAGAAATTAACATAAAAGATCCATAGATTGTTCAGGTAGATCCCAATTTGGGGACAGATGTAGCAATAAAAACACAAAGAAGGCAGGAAGGTTTTCTAGGATGAAGAATAAAGAAAAGGGAAGAGAAACATAGAAAATGAATATGGAACAAGGAAGAGAAAATAGAACACAGATAAAGAACAAGGAAATAAGTGTAGAGCCCAGCACTGGCTTGGCGTTTGGGGATTGGTTGGCTGGGTACACTGTTTCTGGTCAAGCGGAGCATTTACAGGCACGTGAAAGTTATCTAAGTTTTGGTGGGCTGATGTGGCACCCTGGGCAGGAGCTGCTCCATCTTGGGCCTAGAAATTTATTTCAACAATGAGGTCATAGGGTGGCATGCTATAATCTGATAGGACTGATGTCCTTATAAGAAAAGAGAGAAACCCCAGGGATGTGTGGCACACAGAAAATGCCATAGGAAGCCACAAGAATTCAGCCATCCACAAGCCAGGAAGAGAGCTCTCCCCAGAAACCAACCCTGAAAACACTTTGATCTTGGACTTCCAGCCTCCAGAACTGTCAGAAAATAAATTTCTGTTGTTAAAGCCACCCAGTCAGTGGTATTTTGTTACGGCTGCCCTAATAGACTAAGACACTGTCTAACAGTAACCAAAGCTAGCTTAGTATATGGAGCGTCAGATCAATTACAATTATATGATTCAAAGAGAAATCAGAGTACAAGACAGTGATTGCCGTTAGCCTTGCATTTAAGGTGTGGTACTATTCCTAGAGTTTATACCATAAATATAGAAGGCAACTGGTGAGGAAAACTGAGCTCAGGTATTTAACTTGTATCTGTTGATCTCCCACAATGAGCTAGATGTGAGGAACACAGGGTATATTTGGATAAGATGTACCTGTAAACAGAGAAATGTGATGCCAGACGAGAGGGGCTATTAATGAAGGCAGAAATGATGGAACATGGAATTAGAACCAAGTGAATCTGTCTTTAATTCCAGCTCTTCTATTTACTCTAACATTATGAACTGGGGTAAATTACCTAGCGTCTCTCTCCAAGCCTGGATTTTCTAAAATGAGTTTGATATATACACCCCATAGAACCGTTGTGAGAACAAATGAGCGGTTTTTGTGTGAAACACATTTTAAGTATATGACACATAGTAGACAATAAAGTATGTATATTGTCATTATTGTAATTATGTACAAGGTCTATTGAGGGAATAATAAAAAGACTATTACCTCAAAATGGCAATTTCAAAGAAGGCTTCACAGAGTATATAATGCTTGTATTAAAGCTGAATCTTGAAAAAAAAATGAGTAGGGGTTTACCTGGCTGATGGAGGGAATGTATTTGAAACACAGTTTAAGTACAGGGAAAGGCACAGGTAAAAGAAGACATTTAAAAACTACATTGCAAGTTCAAGGAAAGGTATTTAAATTCAATATGGTTGGCGAGGTTGAGGGGATAGTGAATTAGGATATGGCACAAGCTGTGTATGATGAAGACACAAAGTAGCAGTGGCTTAAATTTGATAGTTCATTCCACTCGCACATAAAACTCTGAGCAGGCATGGCACCTCTGCTCTGCAGGATCGTCAAGGTCTCTGGGTCCTTTGATCTTTGTCTTCATCCATGTCCAGTCAGTGGAAGAAAGACTGAGGGAAGAAGAGGGACTCTCCATTCCTTTCAAGAACAGAAGCCCCAAATTGCACATATATCTCCTACTTGCATCCTCTTAACCAGAAGTTAGTCACGTGGACACACCGAGCTGCAATTGAGCCAAGAAAATAGGGAGTATGGAGATGCCATTTTCCTATGCCAACATCTTACTTGTAGATTTTTACACTTTTGTTCTGACACTGCTCAGCGTTCACTGTAAGAACTGTGTCTGACCAATAGTATTCTAAGAAGGTTGACTACCTTCAATATACTACGACGTGTCTGCCGCTAATTACTGGTTCCCTCAGTGCTGACTGGCGCTGGACTCTGATCTGTGCACTCAGCAGTCCCCCCTCCATGTGCTCTACAAGCTCATGCTTACTGTCAGGAGAGGAGGATTGTATCTCATTTGAACTTGAATGAGAAAAGAAATTTCCAGATTGGGTGTCTGAGCAGAAATGGATTCCCCATTGAAGAGAAATGCAATACCATAGCATTGCCTAAGTGACCCTTTCAACTGTTCTCCCTAGGTCAGGAGTTTATTCTGCAACAGTTTCGAATCTGCTTAATGGGAGCTACAATTATCATTTTAAACCTATGTAGTACATTAAAATAGATAATTTACATGTGTCATAATCTAATTTATAAAACTACCTGACTAATCTAGGAGAGGCTGATAAAAAAAAAAAAAATCAGAATTCTCAAAGTCAAAAAAGGATTTTGCCCGTCAAAAGATGAGTTAGATTTCATCATATAAAATCAAGAATCCAAAGGGGATCAAATATATAGTGATGGAAGGAGAACTGACTCTGGATAGTGAACATACAATGTGACTTATAGATGATGTAATACAGAATTTTACACCTGAAATCTATGTAACTTTACTAACAATTGTCACCCCAATAAACTTTAACTGAAAAAAAAAATCAAGAATCCAAAAGGTATAAAGCTAAATATAGAAATAACTAAATTCATTATTTCTCAACAAAATACAACCAAACTCTCTTTAATTTGGGACAGAAATTCAATTAATAAATAAAAGAATTGTTCTAATTTAATTGTAATACATAATATCACCTAATGATATTGAAGTAGGTGATTGAGCCCAAAGGTAATAAGTTCATTAATTTAAGAAACATTTAATATAGTATATTCAAGATCCTGGGCTCTGTGGTAGGTGCTATGAGAAGTAAAAGAAAATTAATGTATATGACTATTTTTCATTTCTATGTACCAAGAAAATTCTGTTTTTTCTTAACATAATGTAGAACTTAACATAATGTAGACCTATCTTCCTAACTCAGCGGTTCTCAATCTGTTTGCCCTGTGGAATCACCTTGAAAGCTTATACACACACACACACACACACACACACACACACACACACACACACCTATACCCAGGTCTCACTCTAGAACAATGAGAACAGATTCCCTGAAAGTGGAGGGCTCAACCTAAGTGATTCTTCCAGACGGAATCACTGCAAACACTGCCCTAATTGGACTACGAACTCCTGAGGAAAAAGACAGTGTTCTTGTTCATCCCCAGGTTCATTGTAATGCCTGACACATAGATACTCAAATGTTCAGTAAATGGATGGATGGACAGACAGACAGGTGCACAGAGGGATGAAAAGCTTGCGTTTCCTGCCCTCAAGGCCCTTATCATTATAAGGTAAGAAAGACACAACTTGTACACAGATAGTAGATACAAGCCAGTAGAGGTTGCATGACTGCCACTATATTTCACAACAGAGATTCTGATCTGAAAGAAAACCTAGTTAAATGCATATGATGGAGTACTTTCAGTTATAAAGCCAAACAAAAAAGGCATCAATTACCCTGCTGATTAACACATAATTTTGAAAAAGAAGGAAGGAGTCATCACTCAGATTGTATCACTTAAAAGGAATAAAAATGAAAATGCTATTAACAATAAGGGAGTACCAAGACTAAATCTTGGAGTGAATTTCAGGTCTCCCTTAAGCCCTGTCACAATGTCACCTTCTCTAGAGCAGACTAAGTGTTTAGTTTGTCTTCGTTTGGTTCGGTTTTATGGTGAATTTCCTCCCTGTTATAATTATTTCCAAGTCACCTGCCTATTATACTTTCTTCTAATCTACAAGCAGTGCTTTCATTGATCTAGATAATCCAGTTTTTTGATATTTATCCTCTCAGGGCACTCAGCCAGCATCATTCTGACCTAACCACCACACCCCAGTAAGTGGCACTTAGCATCTAAGCTGAGCCCAGATCCTTTGATACCAAACACTACTCACAAAGGACTGTGCAAATTAAATGACTCATCTTAAACAATTGGAGCATTTATAATTAATATACTTCCCAATATAAATTAAATGAATAAATCAACAATGGAAACAAATGACATTTAGACAAAAGTCTTCTCTTCAGGTCAGCTTATTATTTATGTTTAATGAGGAAAGAAAATTCTTACCATTTTCTTGGGGGGGAAGTTATTAGAACAATTTGAAACACTTTCTAGCATAAAATTGCATAACTTGTCTATTCAAAAACATCTTTAATATAATGGAGAACAAAAAGTGACATTCAACCAAATGCATGCGGCAAATGAAATGCAGACACAGAACTGGAAAAACTGGTTTAAAGTTAAAACTAAAGTATTATTATCTCCCAAGATGCAATGAGGATGTCTCCCATGTTTTTCAACTCTTGAAAAGTGGTATATCTAGTTTCTAGAGTCCTCTCTTTCTTGGAAATGAGACCAGTCTGGGACACGTTGTAACTCCATTCTGACTCCTGACTGGCAAGAACCAAGAGGGAGGGCCAGAAACCACACAGGACATCCCCTTTGGTGTAACCATCAATGGCAGAAGGGCTAAAAACTGACCTTCATTATACCTTTGTCATCACATATGTCAACACTTGCCCCAGGCACTCACAGAACTTTGGGCAAAAACCAAGTAACATTCCTCACCTATTTAACCTTTCCTCCCTTCCAGGAGGCTAATCGTGGCCGGTCCTCCTTGTTCTCACTAATTCCTTGTCTTTGTTGACTTTTTTTGTCCTTGTTTCTCAAATATTTGCTTAATTTTCTGTCCATTTGCCTCTGTCATGGCCTCCAAACATGGTTTCCCAGCCCGTTTTCTCTTCCTTTTTAGATTCGGATCAAGTCTCCAACTGCCTCCTGTTCATCTTCACTTGAATACCCAAGCATCTAAAATAAAATTTGGTATCATCTTACAAAATCTGCTCTTTTTCCATCTTAGATTCATGAACTTACCATTCGTCAAGTGTTCCATACTAATGAGGTGCCAAGCATTCTTGATTCCACCTTAAAATGCTACTGTAGTACTAACATCTGCTGGCTGCCACTTCTTTCCATCCCTTCACTCAGGCTCTCATTAGTTCTAATCTAGGCTAATGCAATAGTCTCCTAATTGATCTTCCTGCTATTTGTCTTTTCCTCACTTCCGTGACCATCCTCCTGGGTTTATCTCCTTAAAGAACAACAAATCTAATCTTATCCCAGTCATGCTTATAGAGTTTTGCTGACTCTCTCTTATCTACAAGACTAAATCCAAACTTAATCAGAAGGCCCATACCAAGGCCCGTTCCAATATGACCCCAACTTACTTCTCAAGATTCATTCACTGATATGGCTCATTAGACATTCAAATAAATATCTTTTTATCTCCCAAACTGACTATACCCTTCCTGTTTTTTGCATGTGTTGTATCCTCTGCGTGAAATGTCTGATGTTCTCCACTCTACCTCCACCCCAACCTGGAAAACTATTTTTTTCATTAAAAAAAAAAAAAGGTTAAATGTCACCTGGCTAGAAAGGCTGCCCTGACTTTCTCAGGGTCTACACCACCCACATTTGAGTAGGCCAGGCACATAATCCCAAGTCCAGGAGGCGTCCTTCTAAGATAAGCTCCTTGCAACAGACAGGAACTGTACCTAACTGGCTCACCATTGTATCTCCAGCATCTAACATTTTGCCCAGCATAGAGTCACTGTTGAGCGTATATGTATTTTAATAAATGAATCTCTTGCCCTCAGGCTTTAAGCACAGAGACAGAAAACAATGTTGAGACAGGATATTGGGGAGAGGGGAAATATTAGGGAAAGAGTCAAAAATCCAAGTCAGTCATTAAAGCAAAAAATCTAGGCAGAAGGGAAAACTTTGAAGTCTATCAAAGAGATCTTCTCAAAGACCACATAAGAGAGAAGATTCAAAGGTTCAGAGGGGGACAAAAAGGGAGTAGTTATAGGTGCTAATCCAGTGTAAACACCCAGGCAGGTAGATCGTCCCGCTCTGAGATCACATGGTTCATTACAAGTAATACCTTGTGTTGCAGTTTATCTGTTCACATGCCTGAAACGCCCACCAGACTGTGTTCTTTGAAGGCAGCCACTCTACCTCATTCATCTTTATATCTAAGCAACCGGTACCACACCCACACTTACCCGTGGTTTCACTATAAACTTCATGTTGCATCCTAAAACTTTAGGTATAATAAGTGATTGTGTGCAGGGCCTGAGTTTCACTGTTAGAACAGCTAATTGAGGCAGACTTGGAGATAGAGAATCCAACAGTATCATTGTGTTGGGTGAGATCACGGAAGTTCCAATCATACATGACACCTGAGAAGCTTGCTTTTCTCAGCTTTATTTTTAGGGCAATGACCCTGAACTTTGTGACCAGGCCTATTTCTATCTCAGTCCTAGTAAATTTTTCACCTTTAAAAGAGCTGAATAACAGCTCAAGCTAAATAAAGTACATAATAAAGAATTCTTACCATGATTTAGTCATTGTCTTCTCTGAGAGGCTGTCTTTGACAGTTATAATTTTTCACCTTTAAAAGAGCTGAATAACAGCTCAAGCTAAATAAAGTACATAATAAAGAATTCTTACCATGATTTAGTCATTGTCTTCTCTGAGAGGCTGTCTTTGACAGTTATAATCTCTATTGGCACTTATAACCTCTAAGAATATGGTCCTGCCGGGTTAGATTCAGAATGTAGTCAGTCCCATTTTTAAAAGACCAATACAAAATTATTGTCCTATTAGTTTTTCTGTATTCCACTTAGATCCAATTCAAATATGAACTTCTTGGATAAATATTTCACATGAGAACCCTTAAGGAGTGGCCACAAATTCTGTACTTGTCCCATAAAGTAATGGAACCCACGTGCCCATCCCCTGAATCTGGGCAGGTTTGTGACTCCTTTGACCAATAGGTTACAGAGGAGGCAGTACCATGTGGTTTTTAAGCTGAGATCATAAAAAACCATGCAGCTTCTGCCTTGCTCACTCTTGGAACCTCCTGAACCACCACAGAAGTCTGACTACCCTGAGACCTCTATGCTGGAAGGGGCACAGAAAGACTCTCTGTGGACAATCCCAGCCGAGCTTGTTCTTCAGCCATTTTAGCCTAGGGGAGATGTGTAAGTGAAGAAGCTGTCTTGGAAGTAGATCTCCAGCCCCAGTCACTCAGGTCATTGCTAGCTATTTGAGTTATCTTGACTGAAATTCCAGAGCCATCTCTGCCGTGCTCCTTCTTACAACACCCCATTTCAAAGTAGTTATAGCAACTACTTGGTATTCATAAGGAAAAAAGAGTACAAGTCTAGATCCATTGAGAGAGTGGAGAAATGGAATTCAATATCCGTGGGATTTCATATGTACACGTACGTTTGTGAATGAATGAGCTTGTAGAAATGTCTGAAAGGATATACACCAGGTTGTCAACCTTTGTTACTTGTAAGGATCCAGGAGATGGGGAAACAGGGGACGGAGGGGGAGGAGGTAGGTAGGGGAAATTATTAATTACTCAATTTTTTTAATCTTTATACTATTTCACTCATTGCACTAAACTCACATTACCTTTGTAATTTTTGAAGAGAAATTAAAGGGGAAAAGTTATTGTTCTTATATTTTTAAGGCCTAGATCATGCCAACTTTCTTTTTTCCTTTCCCTTTCCCCCAACTCTCCCACAGTGATCTCTGCTGATCTATTCCTAGAATTCTACATGCCACAGTACAGAGTAAAAATTTGAAATGATAAATAAAGAAGGTGTGAGGTCATTGGTAGAGGAGAGGAGCCATATTATGTGATTGTGGTATAATTCATTATACATAAGTTCAGTCACTGAGAACTCCTCTAACACATACTTTGGGTCCACAGCTAGTAATTAGAAATTCAGAAGGCCTTGAGTAGTTATTTTAATTATCCACCATTCTTGGGCAGTTGTTTGTAAAAACCTAACATTTACAGTTTGTTAATAACTTGTATTAGATTGGTGCAAAAGCAGTTGTGGTTTAAAAGGTTAAAAATAATTGCAAAAACCACAACTACTTTTGCACCAACCTAATAGATGGACAAATACCCAGTTAACAGCAATCTCATGGAGACTATCAGAAGTTGAAAGAAACCAATCTCAACTTTATAACCCAAGTCTAATTCCCCCTGCAAAAAAACTAAGAAAACTAAAAAGAAAACTATTCTATGGTAGCGCTGGATTCAATTCACCATATTCCTACCATGTAACAGTCAGAAAGAGTTCATTTAAAATCAATTCTCTATAAACACAAAGTCACATTTGGGCAGTTGTCTTCCAAAGTTTCATTGGTTTATATCTAACTTTAAACAGCATGTCAATCATTTTTATTAGTATGGGGTATATTTCATAAGTAATTTTCCCCGGAAGGTTCACTAGGAAGCTCTCAAACTCAGACAGTTCACAAATGGATTTCTAAAAATGTGTATGGGTAATTCCGCTTTGAAATTTTTCGAGGCTAAAATTGCCAAAACCACGGTCTGCAGTGTAGACCTTTGGAACCTTGTTTATTGATTTGCCCTATCCTGGAGCAGATCCAGAATTGTTTTCTGAGAAAAATCTTTATATTGTCCACCGTGCTCCCCAGGCCTCCTGTATACAGAGATGGGCCAAGGCCTACTCACGACAAAGTCTAGGTTAGGCACCTTAATAGTCATAAGGGGACGTTCACTTTTTTTTCTTTGCTCAGTTCACTTTTGAAACATATTCCTTTTGAAGCATATGAGTTCTGAAAATACATGCACTTCAATCGGTAACACCAAATAATTACTCCAAGTCAGATAATAAAATACCTGTCACTGGCCAGCTTTTATCAAAATTCAAAGTGCAAGATATAATATCCATGAAGAACTAATTAAAGGGTATAGAGTCCACCCAGCTCAATACATAGTTTAGATTTTTATCCCTAGATCAACCCAGACACTAAGAAAGCTTATTTTACCGTTTTGTGTTTTTTGTACTACCTGCTTCTAGAGAATTGCATTTGCTACCTTGTGGTTTGGTCTTGTACCCTCAACTTACATTGAAGGATTCTATAGGAAATAGCTACATAAAACTAGTTATGTTGATTTTAAGGATTTTGTTGATAATACTGTCCACTCCATGATTCTGTGTCCTACTACTTAAGTATCCCAAGTCCTATTCCTAAGCATCAAAAATACTAAATTTGAAAAGAAATTTTCCTCAAATTTCATAACCATAAAAATATTAGCTTCTGTAGTTTTATCTACATTTGTTATTTTTAATTATTTAATTAATGATTTATTACTTATTATTGTATTATTTTGTTATTACTGTTAGTTTTATCTGCATCATCATTATTATATGAACAACATGACTCTATTGATAATATTGTCTTTTTGGCTTTGGCTAATCAGAAGTTTGGAACTAAACATAAATATATAGTTTTCTTTTAATAGTTGTGGTAGACCTTATGGCATACATATTATTAATTTTTACTTCAGTTATATGTCACCATTTTAAATTTATTTTTCCTGTAAATAAATTTCTTTAATTTGGGGGCTACGCTGTGTATGATCCAACACGATATCTCAAATCTTTTTTTAAAGGAAGTAGGTTACAATTTAATAAATGCTCACAACCCTATGATAAGGAAGCTTTATAGGTTTATGTACAGTGGGTAGAATTTTGTAAGAGGCAGAATAGAGGATGTTGGTAAAGACTGCTGCTGAGTTGATCATAACAAGAATCTCTGAAGGTATCACATATTTCTAAATGAATGGAAAAGTACTAAAAGCCATGATCTGATTTATATGAAAACAATAATATATAATCTCTTAACATTAAAAGGGAGCTAATTTACAGTTTTAGGAAAAATGTGTCTCTTGAAACATTTCTTCTGAACAGTAATTGCAAAAAAAACAAACAAAACAAAACAAAAAAAGAAACCTGGGATTGTCTGGTTCAGAATTGTTATGTTTCATTAGCAGAACTGTGACAAAGAAAGATCAATCCTTAATGAAGCTCTAGGCTGTAAAAAGTAGAAACAGAGATGCGTAATTGAATTGCAAATTTTATTGACACTAATATTCTGCAAAAATGAATTTCAATTATTTGCCTCAATTTAAAATGATCTTTTTGTCTAGTGCCAGTCACTCATTAAGAGCGGTGGAAGTAAACTGTTATATTAATTCAGTTTAAAATATAAGGTTTCAGTCAGTTTCCAGTCAGAAAAACAGAAAACACACCAGGTATTTCAAACCTGGAGATTTAATATAGGAAATTGGTTACACTGTTGTTGTGAGACAAAGAGGAAACAGACAATGCTGACATGTAGGGACATTAGAAACGAAAGAAAGCAGCTGTGGATAGTTTCAGTCAATTAAGGATAAATGTATGGTATTTTTGTGAGAAAAGCACAGTAATATTTTACAAGTTGTTACCACAGTTGCCCTCTATTTTTTAAAGTTTCTTTGTCCTGTCTTCTTTTATCATTCTATCAATATCTTCTTGTTAGCAAATTGAAATTTTTTATTTAAAAAGATGAAACTTTTCACTTGTATATACTAATTTATATCATATGATACTAGAAATATTAATAGGAGAATAAAATTTGTTTGCTGACCACTGGTATTACTAGAGAAGACAAAAAAAAAGAGAAATCTCACTAAATTTATTCATGAAGAGGACTGATGAACCTTTGGTCGTTTATGTTTAAAAACCTGATACCTTTTTCTATGCGGTTACAAGAGTTATTAAAAAAGGCCATTTCTCTAATTTTTGTTAAAACCTCACAAAACCTCTACTTATTTACATTAAATAGATTATTCCGTATGGACGTGCAAGGATATTTCCTAGTTTTGACTAAAAATGAAAAAAATGTCTTCGTTCCTACAAATGCATACCTCCCAATTGAACAAGGGGCAGAGCCACCTCTTTGAGGGCAGGAAATGGGAGGACTCTTCAAATCACTGGATCCAGGATCATTGCGGTACCCTTAAAACAGTCCCAACTATGGGTAGGAGAAAGAGGTGCCACAATGCAATATACAGATAACGTCTTATAGAAATCTTTGACCTTTTAATGTAAAATTTTCTGTGAGCCAAGATTCTGCAGGTCAAATGAAATTTGTACTGAATCTGTTCATTACCCTGCCAGGTCATGACCTCTGATCAAGCCGGTCAACATCATCTTATAGATGAAGAAAAGCTTCCCTATGATCTATTATTAGATAGGAAGCTAACCTGGCACCAAAGTAATCTAACCATTTAGCTAAGATTTAGGCTGCCATTTAGCTTCAGCAGAAATGCAGAAAAAACTGTAACCATGACAGTTGCTCAACACCTACATAGTGTGATATACAGTGGTACCTCGGTTTTCTAACTTAATCCATTCCGGAAGACCGTTCCTGTTCTGAAAGGTTCGAA
The DNA here is from genome assembly GCF_004115265.2 of Rhinolophus ferrumequinum. NCBI lineage: Eukaryota > Metazoa > Chordata > Mammalia > Chiroptera > Rhinolophidae > Rhinolophus > Rhinolophus ferrumequinum. Next base: position 53,395,094 of record NC_046288.1, read on the forward strand.
AACCGAGTCTCGGTTTCCCATAGAAAGTAATGCAAAATGGATTAATCCATTCCAGATGTTTAAAATCAACCCCTAAAACAGCAATTTAGCATGAATTTTACTATCTAATGATGCCATACATCAAAAAAAATGATACCCAATGAAAGCAATAAACACAATATACTGTACTGTAAAAGAAATAATAAATAAACACAATGTAAAAACAGTACTGTAGATGATAAAAATGAAAATGTAATTTTTTCTTACCTGCAATGTTGATAGTCATGGTTTGGATAGGGGGGTCCCCTTCAATAAGCACAATAGGTGAGTGTCGTTCAGGTGTTCTGTAGTCCTCTTCCAGAATCACAATAGGTGAGTGTCGTTCAGGTATTCTGTAGTCCTCTTCCATAACTGCAATAGACGAGTGTTATTCAGGTGTTCTATAGCCCTCTCCCAGAATCACTGTAGGTGACTCCTCTCCTGCCATTCCTTTCCTTGATTTTTTTACACCACTGACACCTGGTTTAGACTCACTGGATCTGTTCCTCGCTAAAAATTTTTTAATTGACATTTGCTTTTCAGATGTTTTAAAATTTGTCTAAAGTGAGACATAGCATTATCATGGAAAGTACTAGTGGTGTGACTTATAGCAACGTTATCAGGGTGATATTTTTCAACAAAAATTTGCACTTCAACCCATTTTGCACACATTTCTTTGATCAGTGCAGTAGAAACACTTTGTCTTCCCTTCTCCGAAGACAACTCTTCAGTGGCTTCCTGTTGCTGCTCCGTCAGAAGGTATTGAAGTTCTTCTGTGGTGAGTTCAGTCCTGTGGTCCTCCCCTAACTCCTCCACATCATCACGACTCACTTCCAAGCACATGGACTTTCCCAGAGACACAATAGGAGCATCCTCTTCAACAACGATAGGAGCATCCTCTTCAACATCTTCAACGATAGGAGCATCCTCTTCAACATCCTCAAATACACATCAGGGACAGCGTCTGGCCACAATTTCTTCCATGCTGACTTCATTGTTCTGTGAGACACATCCCTCCATGCTTTGTCTATGAGATGTAAGCAATGTAGGATATCGAAAATGACTCTTCCAGAACTCTCTGAGGGTTAGCTCTGTGTTCGAAGTCACGTCAAAGCACCTTTGGAACAGTGCTTTGGTGTAAAGCTTCTTAAAATTAGATATGACCTGCTGGTCCATGGGCTGGATGAGAGGAGTCATGGTGGGGGGCAAAACCTTTACACTGATAAAACTGAACTCTTCCATCAACTCGTCCTCCAAGCCTGGGAGGTGAGCTAGAGCATTCTCCATAATAAGCAGGCATTTCGTTGGAAGATTTTTGTCTTGGAGGTATTTTTTTACACTTGGCCTGAACACTTCATGAAACCACTTAATTAAAAATTCCTGGTTACCCAAGCTTTGCTGTTTGCCCTCCACATTGCTTTTTATGACACTGTTTTTCTTAAACATGTTGGAATTCTCAGAATGGTGGACAAGCAAAGGCTTCAACTTAAAATCCCCACTTGCATTCCCACAAAATAAAAGGGTTAGCCTGTCTTTCATGGGCTTTGTGTCCTGGCAGTGATTTCTCCTCCTTTGTTATGTAGGTCCTGTTTGGCATTTTCTTCCAAAAGAGGCTGTCTTATCACAGCTGAAAACTTGTTGGGGAAGGAAACCCTCTGCATCTACATAATTTTTAAATTCCAAAACAAATTGGTCGGCATCTTCTTTGTTGGCACTGGCAGCTTCACCATGTCTCACCACATTGTGTATGCCACTTCTCTTTTAAACTTTTCAAACCACCCACTACTTGCCTTGAAAATATCACTCTCAGCACTTGTTCCAGGGGTGTTTTTGATGAGGTCAGCACGCAAATGTAAAACTTTTTCACAAATTATGCTCTCAGAAATGCTGTCACCGGCCAACTGATTTTCATTTATCCATCTGAAAAGCAATTTTTCCCCTTGTTCAATTGTCTGTGTTCTTTGTCTGGTAAGTGTTTTCACACCTCTTGCAACATTGGCTCCTTTAATGGCTTTTTTATTTTTCAAGATGGTGCAAATTGTAGATTTGGCAATACCAAACTGCACTGCCAGATCACGTACATGGACACCACTTTCATGTTCAGAAATAATTTCCTTCTTCACCTCTATTGTTGTTCTGTTAATGATTCTCTTTTCTTTGCAGCTTTTATCCATTTCTCACAGCAAGGGGTGATTGGCAGAGGGCTCCTGAGATGACATGAACACAGATTGATTGCACACAGTCACAAAAACAAATTGGTTGCAAGAGTGCTCCTGAGATGAGATGAGCACAGATTGATTGCACAGAGTCATCAAATAAGCCCAAATATCACCTCCATGTTGCACCGGGGCTCAGTACTCAACAGCCGACAGCTAGGCCTCAGGATTTTGCACTCAGCGGAAGCCACGTGACATGTTCCAGTGGCATGTTCGAAAACCGAAGCATTTACTTCTGGGTTTATAGCGTTCATAAACCGAAATGTTCGTCAATGGAGACATTCGAAAACCGAGGTACTATTGTATATTCTTCTGCTATAACTTGATTGCTTAAGTCACTGCTTCAATTTGGATTCTAGAGATTAAATTACCACATGTATCAATTTTCCTATCTGAGATACGGAGATAACAGTCTTTGCCTTAATTATCCAACAGAGTTATTATGAGAATCAAATGAAATAACCTATGTTTAAGTGATTCGAAAGGCTTACATAGACTGCAGCTGTGCTGTGTTGTTATTCCACCACCCCAGAGTGCTTAATCCAGAATTAGGCACATATAGCTGGCTAAGATTAATGATTTTAGCCAGCGTGATGTTATATAATGAGGTCTTTCCCAGATGCGTAATTGTTTTTTATCTCCCAGTTCTAAATTCTTACTAAACCTTGGAATCAAGAAACATACAGAGTATTGTAATATTGGGTATTCTCTTCACGGAAAATTTTAAATATTTAAGTACATAAGAGATGATATTATGTAAGTACATTAGAAATTAGGCAACACAACTGTGTCACTTTGAGAGGCAAAAACTAAAACAAGTGGATACTACACGGTTTGAACAAGGTTACACAATTAATGCAACTAAAAGCTGCTAGGGTACACAGCATAGAAGTGAAATTTTACAATATAGTTTTCATGGTAACTCATTAAGAAAATAGCATTGCCTGGAGTCTAAGGTGCCTCTACCCTGTGCAGAAGTCTCCTCTATATCATTTATTGATATTGTTGTGGGGTTTCACTGAGTTATTTTTAAACAAATTCTCCCCTCATTTAAAAAGTGTTATATGTTCCTTGTAGAATATTCAAAAATGCAGAAACTAAAAAGAAGAAAATAAAAATTACTGCTAATTTCAATAACCAGAGATGTACACTGTACATATGGTATATTTTCTTCCATACACATGCACATGTGTGTATATGTGATTATATATACACATATCATATATATCATATATATAGAAATACTTTTTGCAAAAGTGGAATCATAAAGTAGATTCCACTTATTTTTAGACATTGTATCATTAAATATCCTTCAAAAGTATAATTTCAGTGGCTTATTATTTTTTCATCATTGTCTGGAACCTTGTGGAAAAATAGTTGATATGGGTTCTTTGATCATCTTTCATTCTAATGGTAGAATTATTTTTATCTTGTTTGTGAATTTATCTTATCAAGTGATCTATGAATTTGAAGCTTGGAAGATATAGGCCAAAGAGGTGAGTTTGAGAATCTTCAGCAAATAAATGGGAGTTAAAACTGTGACACTTACCTACTATGACTCTTTAGCCAAGCCACTTAATCACTCTCTGCCTCAGTTTCTTAATCTATAAAGTGGGGATTACCTTGTCTACCTCACACAGTTTTTTCGAAGGTTAATTAATAAAATTATTGTACTTTCACTTAGCATGTAATATGCATGAGTTCTTTAAAAACCAAATTAATTGCTAAGATCAACTTGGAAGGCCACATAGAACAGTAATTATTAACCTTTGAGAGACACTAATGCCTTTGAGAATCTGCTGTAAATTATGGACCTTCTCACTAGAAAATTACACATAACCGAACAGCCAAATTATGCACACAATTTCAGGAGGTCTGTGAATCCCCAAAAAACCTGCTCTTAAAAATTCTTGATGCAGAATAAGAGGGAAACTAAGAGAAGCAAACAAAGGGAAATCAACATTTAAGGAATGAGCAGAGTAAGAGAAGATCAAGAAGAGATTACTAGAAAATTAGAAATAAGGAGGTTGTGATAAGTGCTCTCAATTTGGCAAATAGGTCCAATAAAATAGTTAAAGTGGTCACTGGCAACTTTCACAAATTGCATCAGCCTGATAGTGGGAGAGGAAACAAGAGTTTAGTAAGTTGAAGAGTGAGGAGCGGGTAAAAAAGTCAAGACAAATCATGGACGACAAAAAAAAAAAAAGGAAAAAGATGGAATTTAAGACTAAGGGGAATTTCAGATCAAAAAAGAGCTAATTTTTTTGTTTGTTTGTTGTATCTGTTTTACTTTTTGGTCATGAAAATTTATTTTTTTTAATTGTTTGGGAGGGGGTTTTATGTTTGTCTATTTTTTAATGATGGGCAAGACTTTGGCATTGTGGACTTAGGATCAGAGCCAGTAAAAAGCTGACGGTGGAAAATCCAGACAGAGGGGGAATCATTGATGAAGCCACATTGCAGCGATGGAGATAGGGAAAGAAGAAGGGAACCAAGAGCTCCAGGAGAGGGTTCAACTTTGAGCAGGAAGAGTAGATCATCCTTTGAGTATGAGAAATGGAGGTAGGGAAATGCTTACATATAGTAAATGTGAGGTAGGGCTTACAACTGACATGTGACCGAGGATAATGATGGTGATTTGGAACAGAAGCCTAAGGGGATGACAACAAAATCTAATCAAACAAGCAAAATTCTAGTGCGTGGTGATAACTATGAGAACTCATTCACCTTTAAAATCTTGATAATCATTACTAGAACATACCAAAGAAGTATTTTGGCAATTAGTCTTCCTGTTCCACAGGCAACAGTATTTAAATGGAATCATTATAATTACCTCTTTACCAATAATATATTAATTTTACAGTATTGCCAAAGCTATAGTAAGTAGACATTATGGGTACATGTGTAATATCCACGTGATGAATAGATGATTGATAGATAGATAGATACATAGATAGATAGATAGATAGATAGATAATGTGATTCTAAGTACCAAAATTTTATTTTATGTTTTGATGTGCTTATGGTACAATGTTTATTTTAACTGTTATATTTTCAAACATTGATTTGTTTTATTCTCCTCGTCCTTACATAACCATAAGGAAAGTCAGCTTATTTGAGCAACTTCTTCAAGAATCTGCCCATTAGATGAAATAGAATGAATTTCATTTCCCATTGCCATTACTACCAAATTTAATGGTACCAGAAACAAAATTAAACCTGAAGCATGCTCCCATACTAAATTACAAAACTTTCCATAGTAACATTCTTGATTTCTCTGGACCCAAGCTGTGCATCACTTTATAACGAATCATTATCTCAGGCAGATGTTCTTGTTAGGAGATAGATTTTTCCCACTAGATTTAATGCTTAAAACAGAAGTTACCCTCAACCCCCATACCTTCTAAATACAAAAACCCCTGTTATAGCTTCATCTGAGTTGTTTGTCTTTCTTTCTTTGGATAATGTGGGAAATGTGTTGCATATGTTCACTTAGTGATCACAGTTATATGCGTACAGGGGGAGAAGAAATGAAAGGACATGATAATTTGATCTATTTAAAGACTTAAAACTTCAAAAATCAGAAATTCAATCTCAAGGTGTTCAGGTTTCTCATGACTTATGAGCGTTTAAACAGCAGTTTCAAAAATATGTCAGATTATCTTAGAAAATATAACACTGAAAAGGAAAACAATGTATTAGTCACATTTAACAAACACATGAACAGAGATGAAACGAGGAGTATGTAAACTGGAAGTTGTGCCTTTAATGTACTTGTCCATTGTGCCACCAAGCGGTACTCTCGGTTTTACAAATATTTCTAAACGCAGTAATTCAGTTATTCTAAAAGTTAGACGCTAGGTGGCAGTAGATTTCCTTTTAAAGGGGCCTTGAGAACTGATAAAGAGTTGGAAATTGTTTACTCTCATTCAAGGGCAATTATTCATTCTTTTTAAAAAATTGGAATAGCTACAACCTAATTAAAAAGTAAAAAATATATACATATATTCTACAAGGTTATTTTTTTTTACAACATTTTTTGCAACATAGGTTGGTCACATATTTTTAAATGACCTATTTCTCACATGTTAAATTATCATTTAATTCTCAAATGGAAGCAAAATACCAACTACTTATTTCCTTTATAAGTATGCCCAGCCTAGGCAGCAGAATCTCATCAATTTTTTCTCTGTTTCTATCAAGGTCCCATGATCAGCACACACCCACACAAATCTAGCTGTATTGACTCTTTATATAGTTACTAATTAACAAAACTTTGCTAAGTCAAAACTTAGAGGCAGAAAAAACAAGAAAAAATTTATACAACTATTTAGCTTACATTAATTTATACACTGTCTTGAAAAAAAAAAGAATAGAAAAAGAAAAGAAATATGGGGGCAGGGCGATTCTGTGGTTATCATTCCATTTCCCTTTTATCCTGCTTCTAAGACTAGGGATTCTTCCTAATTTCTCCTGCCACACAGGAGAAATTATGCTACACTGTGCTACACTGAAATACAAATCCAAGATGACTGGTTTAGGAGGTTTCTCTAGGTGCAAACAGTAAGTGTTACATAATGCATAAACATCCAACGGAGCCACGGTTTTGTGTAGATATTTGTCTCCTCATTCATTTCAATAAAATCCAGATCTTCCCAAATTGTCAAATGATTGCCTCTCAAAAAGAATAGCAGGGGCATGAAGCCCCATCTTTAGCTGACAGGTTCATTTCTCCTCCTTTAGGGATCTCATTTCTGACACCTCCCATTACTAGGTTAGGTAAGATGAGGAGAAAGGAAATGCCCTTTTACCTTTGACATCCTGGCCCATTTTTGGACACAGACACTTTCTTTAGTACCAACAAGTAAAACGTGAACAGGGCTAGCATATCTAAACACGGCTTGACTACATAAGAAAGAATATAGGAAACTTGATGAAAACAGAGAAGTACACTAGGCCTATCAGGGTGAATACGTGAAAAGGTTGTACTAATCCCTTGGTTTTTGAGTAGTCACCAGGAGAAAATTAAACCATGCTCTTTCTCCATCCTTATTCTAATCCCTTATAAGAAAAGATTAGACCTCGTTAATCTCAAATCCCGATAGAATCCTAATGAATTCTTTTGGAGATGGTATTGTGGAGTAGAGGATGGCAAGGAACTGACCTTCCTGTGTTTTGAAACTAACAAGACGTAGAAATGATCCTCACTATTAATAACCCCCTCCCCCCAAAAAACAGTCAGGCCTTTTTTGGAAGGTGTATCAGGCTAAATATCCCTAAAAGGCGGCTGCCACATTGGATGTGGGAAGTGGGGAGTAGGGAGTAAATGGCTGAGCAGGTGGATGAATCTGCCAAGAGCGAGAGGGAGGATCCGGCCGCATGTTCCCACAGGCCCCACACAGATGGAGACCAAGACCCCACCCAAACCCAGCCCCCAGATGTGGCAGAGACTCAGATACAGAACACAACTTGCGAGCCTGGGTCTGTACTGGGCCTTAGAAGCCTTGGTAAAGGTCTCTGTCACCGAGTTTAACACAAGAGAGTACGTCACAAAGCCTCCCACTCTGAGCGCACTGCAAAACCATCCTGAGAAATTAAAAGCGACAGTGACAACATCGCAGACCGAAACTGCAGCCTTCCACAGGTTTCCTAGACTGAATAAGACCCAGGTCTCTAATGCAATAGAAAGTGTGTCCTGAACTTCTGGTCCACACTAGGGAATGGAGCGATTAAACAGATGGAAAGTAGGGAAATGTGGCATATTTAAATACGAAGTGTAAGCAAAGCAAAGTCATCCTTGACGTAGATGATATGGGTTGCAAACGATGATGTGCACTCTTTAAAGCCTGGCTGGAACAGGTTCCAGCATCCAGTGCTGGGCATGTCCCAGAGCCCACAACCTACATACACAGGCCAGTGTCTCCTGATGTATTTAGACTAAGAGATTAAGACCCAGGGTAGGAGAGGAATCCCTTCCTCCAACTAATGTCAGTCCAGTTCCAGTCTGAAAGCCTCCTCTTCCCAGTGTGACTGACCTGGGGATTAACACCATCTGACAGGAGCGCACCTCCACCCACAGGGGTGTGACTTCCGGCCTCCACAAAGCCTCGAATAGACTGACCAAGCACCACGATTCACACAGAAGACATACAAAAACAATATACAACTGTGTTTTGTTATATTACAAACTCACATTGATGCTGTGTGACACAGTTTAATGACGACACGATGGTTTCCTTTTCAGATGAACCCTTCCTGTTCTAATCTTCAGTTCATTTTACAGTGATGTTGGGGAACAGCTGCAGAAAGAGGAAACAAAGTTTCCCTTCCCCAGCCCAGCACTATGAAAAACACTTTATTTTCCGGTTTGTGAATTTCTGGATGTGTGTTCTCAATACAAGTTCACAAAGTGGCTCTTTTTCAGATCTTGGAATTAATGCTTCTTGTAACATACCAACATATGTAAGTATCCTGGAAATGAAGCAGATGCTAGATGACTGACTAAACCTTGGAAGCTTTATTACAAAGCACTTTGAGCTCCTCAGACATTTCAGAGCCTTCCCAGAAAGTGGCCCTCCCACACTTGTAGAATTTGGTTAATGTTTCCTTTGGGTGATTTGAACACTCCATTCTAAAGACTGTCCTGCTCTCCTAGAGTGCAGGTCCTAAAGACTTTTGTACACTTGGGGAATGGTTTATTATTTCTGTGAATTCTGGCTTATTAACTGTTAACAATTATTTTGTTCCCTATACAAAAATGTCAAATATCATCTATCTGCTTAATCAGCATTTCAGGAACTAAAAAGCCATTGCCTGTGTAAGAAAGACTGGCCTGATGAAATATCTCAGAGGCACTCCTTAGTACTAATTAAAATAATAGACATTGTCACATGGTGCAATTATTTTCCAGAAAACAGCTGACGTGTACACACTATGCTTGGCAAAAATCCTGACCAATTTCGCAAGAGTGTTTATTCCAGACTGAAATCATCTTTTTAAAAAAGGAAAAGAAAAAGACAGAAAGAGGGGGTGGGGAAGGGGAAACAGAGGGGACAGTGAGTGAGAAGGATAGAAGGAGGAAGAAAGGGAGGGAGGAAGACTTCTTAATATGTCAAGAGAGGATTTTAGATTTTAAAGGTGGCTTTCTGCATTATGATCAGATATCTACCAATCCTATAATAAAATTTTGTTAATTACAGAAAGGACATTGTAGTACAAATAAACTTTTTTAATAGTTTAGAAAACCTAGAATGTAGTTCAAAGAGTTATCAATATTTTGCTTATTTTAAATTCAAAATATAACGTTTTGCCATTTACATTTAAACAAAACATTTTTAAAGCTTTAACAATGTCAATAAAAAAATTATATGAAATTACTACATAGAACAAATGGTCTGGGAGGTCAGATATTTCATTTTTACCTGAGAGATTCACTAATTCAAAATATTCTTTTCTAACCTCAAATTCACATTGAAGAATCATAGCATTAGATTTTTTTTCCAGATTTTAATATTTCTCCAATTAACATAAATGACTTTAGGGAGAATTAATCAAGATGAAACTATATTCAAAAAGATCATGGAAGGGAAAATATACAGTGACCATTACAAGTAAAGACAAGCATTATAGAAGTGCAGAGTCATAATCTACTCTAATTTTGTAGATGTCTAGAACACATCTGCAAATTATCTGCTCTGCCTTCAGAACAGACTGTACACATACACAAACACTAATGCTCACACATCCTGAGAGAGCTGGGCATTGTCAAGCTTGGAGGAGGACAGTGCTGGCATGTTGGTTCCTTATCTGGGAAGAAGTCATCATAAAGTGCTCTTTGTATCAGGTTTAATTTGCTCCTGATTTCTAAATCTTACTCAAAGACGAGGAGGAGGATTTTTTTTTTCCCTTCTCCTTTGATTCAGTCTGGAATTTTGACTTAAATTTTTTTTTTAATTCTTGACATTAGTCTAAGGGAGGAGATTTATTTAGGGATTGAAATTTATTAGCTGCTAATATTTTGGTTTAATGAAAAGATTGGCATTTGGGGTTCCAAAGGGAAATAGAGTTTGTAGCTTGCTTCAAACTTATTGTGTTCTCCAAAACATTATTATTAAAATATATTCTCCTTTTTGTTTACCTGTATTCAGTTTTTCTAAATGTTGGGTTCTAGAGAAATATATCTGAATAGCACTTGCTACTTCCATGAGTTTTTTGACAACAATAAATTTATACAGTGAGCATCCCAGATAATGGCTTTACAATTCAAGTTGGAAAATCATATATAGTTATAAATTTTCATATAAAGAGTGCTATAAATGCTCATTCAACAAGCCATGTGCAAGAAATGCAAAGAGAATGATCGTTGGATAAAATTGTAGGCTTTCTGAATTTCCTACTTTATGGATTTCTCTTTCAGAGAGCTTTTCAATTAATATGGAAGAGGTAGCTCAATCCATATAAAAGTGGGTTATGGAATAAGCTTTTCTTTTTTTAAAATTGAAGTATAATTCACATTTAACATTACATTAGTTTCAGGTGTACAACATGATTATTTGATATTTGTACATTCTGTGAAATAATCACCACAATAAGTCTAGTTATCCATTGCCATACACAGTTACAATTTTTTTCTTGTGATGAGAACTTTTAAGATCTACTCTATTAGCAACTTTCAAATATGCAATAAGCTTTTCTTCTGTGAGTTTCTAATTAACAGGATCATAATTATTCACACTAACTTTTAGGACTAAGCAAGATAAAATATGATCAACATCATGACATTTTCTCTTTGCCACATTTTCATTTTACATAGAAAGTTTGCCCATTCAAATTAAAAAAAAAAAAGCAGAAAAAATATTTCCATTACAGTAGTCATGTATCACTTAATAATGGGGATACATTCTGAGAAATGTGTCATTAGGCAAACACCATAGAGTTCCACAAACTTAGATGGTACAGTCTACTATACATCGGGGCTATGTGGAATAACATATTGTAGGCCTGTACAGCATGTTACTGAATACTGTAGGTAATGGTAACACAATAGTGTATCTGAACATAGAAAAGATACAGTAAAAAATATGGTACAGAAGATAAAGTGTGTGTGTGTGTGTGTGTGTGTGTGTGTGTGTGTGTGTGTGTGTGATGGCTGTGGAGGGAGGCACCCTGGGAAGGAGAGTAGACATCAGGAGGAGGGAGGGAGGAAGGGAGAGAGGGAAGGAAGAGAAAGGGAGAGAAAGGGAGAACAGAGATCAAAAGTGACCCAGGGAGATAAACCCTGAGATGAGAAGTAATGAAAGGGAGAGGGGGAGTGAAGGGAGATAAAACAGGATTGGGAGGGGTGAGAGCAGACTCCTGGGCTTCCCTCCTCCCTAGCCAGTTCTCTCAACAACTCTGGCCCTTTGTGGGTGTGGGGGGCCCAAGGTGGGAAGATAGCATGCTGAGCCTTCTCTACTATTTAAACCACCCCAGGCTAGCAGTAAATTTAACATCTTAATCAAGTCTAGACTTTTCTGTGAATATCACAAGCAAATTTTTTGCTCATAATCCATTATAGTCTTATGAGACCACCATTGTTATGTGGTTCCTCTTGACCTAAACATTGTTATGTGACTCATGACTATAAACCCTCTTTATCCATAATTTTGCTTCCCGTGGTTTCAGTTACCCACAGTCAACGAAGTCCAAAAAGTATCAAATGGAAAATTCCAGAAATAAACAGTTCACACATTTTATTGCTCACTGTTCTGAGTAGTTGAGATCTCACACTGACCTGCTCCACCCCATCTGGACGTGAGTCATCACTTGGTCCAGCATCTCCACACTGTAGAATCTCCCCACCCATCAGCCACTTAGTAGTCAATTCAGTTATCAGCTCAACCGTCCTGATATCACAGTGTGTGTATTCAATAACCTGTATATTACTTAATAATGACCCCAAAGTCATTTACATAACTTTTATTACAGTATATTGCTATAATTGTTCTATTTTATTATTAGTTATTGTTATTGTACTCTTACTATACCGAATTTATAAATTAAACTTTATTATAGGGATGTATGTACAGGAAAAAACATAGTATATATTGGGTTTGGTACTATCTGCAGTTTCAGACATCCACTGGGGGTCTTGGAATATATCCCCCATGGATAAGGAGGGACGACTGTATATTAGTTACAGTGTAAATCAGTCGATTTTAACTATACCTTTATTAATCTTTTAGCTCTGTTATGGTCAAAAAGAAAAAATGGTCTAAGGAGATGTACTTCTGTCGGGATGCCTTTTAATAATAACTCTTTCTTCTAACCATCTTTTTTCACCCTGAGTGAAAGTATTTCATCAAATTTTCTTGTAAATTTTCATCTATTTTTCTTCTCCGCACGAAAAAAGGTTAACCCACTTATAGTTTTTAAGAAGGCCTTGATGAGAATAGAAAAGATCAAATTACAGATGCCAAATTAATATTACAGATTTATTCCTTCAATCTAGCATGTACTTCCATTATATGCCAGGTGCTCTGTTAGGTGCTGGGGATACAAGTTGAATAAAACGCGTGGGCCCTGACCTCAAGGAGGCGACAACCTACTGGAAAAGATACTAACAAACAACCAGAATACAATGCGATCTTTGTTATTGTAGAGGTACAGCAGTTGGAACTCGTTGGTTGCAAGTGACAGAGAACATGATTCACACTGGCTTAAGCAATAAGAAAATGAATTGGTTCACATAACCAGAATTGAAAAAGGGAGAATGGTCCATAGAGTTGACATACTCGTATAGCACATCTCAGTCCAGGGCCGTAAGTGATGTCACCAGAATTGATTTGTGCTCTGTCTTAGCAATCCTCTCCTCTGCACTGGATTTGTCCTCAAGCTCCAGCAATGGTCCCTGGAAACGCCCAGATTATTTCTTATTATACATTATTTGGAAAGATTGCCCTTTTATTACCCGATATTAACAAAAGGGGAAGATTTGTAAACTTAATAATACATACTTATTTTGTCTCTCTCTCTCTATCCCTATTAGTCCTAGACTTTTGCTTTCTGGGGTTATATTTCTAAGTAAACATCACGTATATAAGCCTTTGTCTCGGGTTCTGCTTTGGAGGAACCCAGGCTAAGACTGGGCTGTTATCCCAGCACATACTGACTCCCTAATTGCCTCTCTGACCCATTACATCAGACTTCCAACAACCATGCTTTCTTCTACTACATACGAGCACAGTCATGGAACCCTGGTCACAGTTGATAAAACTAGGAACAGAGCCTGACAGACAAGCTAGGCCACTAAGAACTTTCCCCAGACATTTGGAAATGGATTGAGAGAAAGCTGTTCCCTCACTGTGGTAAATTGTACCTGATGAAGCTTCATGGGTCCCCCTTCCCATGGTGTGCTAGAGCACACTCACAAGAGCTGATGGTAGGACACTCAGATTTTGTCCACCAGCCTTTTGTGAGCTGGAAATATGCAATGGCGAGAGGACTTACATTATAAAAATCAACAACTGCTACAAATCCGGCCCTTTTTCCCCCCAAAGAGCCAATTGAACAGCATGCTACTGCCTCCTTACCTCTGTTTTCTAAAACCTGAGAAATGCATAAGGATCTAGTTAGAGAACAAAATATGGACCAGGCATTACTGGTCAACCAAAACCAAATAATTCCAAAATAAAGAGTCTTGGTAATGTGTTGGGGAACACAACATCCAGCTGAGACCTCTCCTGAAATGGGATCTGTCCTGAAATGGGAACCTCTTCTGACATAAGGACCTCTCCTAAAATAGAGACCTCTCCTGAAATGGAGACCTCTCCTGGAAAGATGGCCTCTAAAATGAAGACCTCTGAGCCCGCTTATCAACTCCACTTGATCCTGCTCACCCATTAGCAAGCTTAAAACTAAACTGGACCTGCCAGAGACAATCCTTGGTCTGGAATAGTTCCTACCAGGAGACAAAGGACAAGTGGCAAACAGGTCCACAAATTAACAAGAGACAAGAGAGTCACACGACTGTGCTGCCCACATTCTGAAGCCATGATATCATCACTGGTTAACAAAGCACAGTGTATGTCAGTCATTGCTCCATGTCACCAGCAAAAGAAACCAATCCTCCTCTGAGGAAAAGGAAGATGCCACAGAAGGAGAAAGAATGGAATTGTTTCCTCCAATATTGCTTTCTTCTAGAGAGAAAAGCAGAAGGGTCTGCTCCTCAAAAAACAATGTGAGCAGCTGAGAAGCAGCTATATTTTCAGCCATGAAGTCTGAGGAGCAGAGGAAGACACTGCCAAAGAGAATAATAAAGCAAAGAATGCAAGATGGAGAGTGCTGATACTTTAGGTTCCTGGTGACTTTAGTTCCTTTTGGAGGCTCAACAGATAAAGCACTTAGTACAAAGTGGATAATGTTACTCTGTGAGTATTGGCCACTATTTATTTATTAATGCCAGCATGTTATTTCAAAGATTTCATTTGTAATTTATTAAATACTTATGCTGTTTCCAGTTCTCCATTCTAGCAAAGATAGATGATTGATAGATGATAGACAATAGATAGATAGATAGATAGATAGATAGATAGATAGATAGATAGATGATAGATAGGTAGATAAACAGATAGATTAGGTTAGATTAGATTAGATTAGATAGAGTTAAAGAAAAATTATTAAAGAAAAATTATTAAAGTTAAAGAAAATTATTCTGACACTTGTTAACAGTAAGGAAGAATGTATTCAAGGCTATTGCAATTGGGCTATTGTAATAGGAGAAAGAGATCAGGCTCAATTTCAAATACAACAAGGACAAATGGGGATTTATAGCCAAGGAGCAGGGTGAGAAAGTCAATGGATGGAAAATTATCAAGAGAAAAGTATTGTCAGGATCTGGATCCGAGATGGCAGAGTAGATAAACACTGTGCCTATGTCCTCCCATGAACACATTAAAATTACAACTAAGTTATAGAACAAGCAACCTGGAGAACCATCTGAAGTCTAGCTGAACAGAAGTCCTACAACTAAAAATATAAAGAAGAAACCATATCGAGACTGGTAGTTGGGGCGGAGACATGGACCAGGCCCCACACATGCATGTGGCAGTTGAAAATCAGAAGGGATATCTCAGTGGCCTTGGTTTCCCCCAGAGGAGCGAGGGACCCCAGTCCCCCACACCAGGCTCCCCAGCCCTGAGTACTGGTGTTGAGAAAAGGAGCCTCCACAACATCTGGCTGTGAAAAGCAGTGGGGATTCCAACCATTTGGAAGGGCCAGAAGGCTGCAGGAAAGCCAGACATCCTCTTAACTGGCCCGCTCACTGACTCAGTTGCTCACAGGCACTCACCTTGGGCTATAGCAGAGGGACAGTGACTCAAGGGGCATCAGAGTCATACGGGAAGCAGACTGAGGTGTGTGGCTTTGAGACCAGGGGTGGAGGACAGTCACCATTTTCCCGGTGAGGGGTCCATCTTCATGCACCTGGCAGGCAGGTGCCATGTTTCCCTATGTTGAAATCTGAATCTGATTGGTCTGTTGAGCTCCACTTCTCCACCCTGCTGACTCACTGAGAACCCACTCCACTCAACTTGAGCACTGTCTCCATGAGGAGCCAGCCCCGCCGGCATCGCACTTTCTTGGAAAACTGGCTGTTCAACAGGCCCCAGGCAAGTGGCGACTGGCCTTGGTATGCTATAAGACTTTTGCTGAGTTGCTCCAGGCTTAGCATGGACACCAAACCAGAATTTACATTAACTTAGTGACCACAATTCTTCCCACTCACTAGAGTGGAACTCTAGTGATTCCAATACTCTGCCTCACCCAACTAGCATACTGCATGAGGCGTTTTCAGTGTCTGAACCTTAAGGGAGCCAACAGGTGGCAACAGGCCTTGGAGTGTCCTAGGTTTTTTGCAGAGCTACCCCAGACGTACTACTGGTGGTAGGGGTCCTCAGTTTGCAGCATGGCCTCTCCCACATGCCTGCAGATCCAGCAAAGGTAGCGAACAACTATGGATCACTTTGTAGCTGCTACCAGGTAATCCCCAGCCAGTCATAGACAGTGGCTGACCTGGGCCTGCACCAGAGCCCCTCCCAGGAGGCCCCAGAACCAAAATAATTGGAGGTTGGTTTCAGACCACAGCAGAGTACTGCCCAATTAGCCCCACAAACAGCTCACACAAAGGGTGGTTTCAATAGGCACCAGAGCCCATTGGGGTGAATCCAATTTAATGGGGTAAGCCTCCTGTACAACAGCCCATAAACTGTGGATGTGGAAAAACTCCACAACCATTCAGCCTGAGGGTCAGTCCCATCCACTGATATACCAAGACCAATCAAGGCTCAACTATAACAGGAGGGCACACATAGTTCACAAAAGGGACACTCCTGGTGCACCCAGAGCAGGTGACCAGGGAGACTATGCCATTGGGCCCCACAGGACACCTACTATATAAGACTGGGAGATATAGCAGATCTACCTAATACATAGAAACAAACACAGAGAGTTAGTCAAAATGAGGAAACAAAGAAATGCATCCCAAATGAAAGAACAGGAGAAAAGTCCAGAAAAAGAATTAAATGAAATGAAGGCAAGCAACCCACCAGAGACAGAGTTCAAAACAATGGTTATAAGGATGCTCAAGGAACTTAGTGAGAACTTCAGCAAAGAGATTGCAAGCATAAAAAAGAACATAGAAACCATAATAAAGAACCATTCAGAAGGAAGAATACAATCACTGAAATGAAGAATGCACTACAAAGAATCACAAACAGATCAGATGAAGCAGAGGATTGAATCAGTGATTTGGAAGACAAGGTAGCAGAAAACAGCCAATCAGAACAGCAAAAAGAAAAAAGAATTTTTAAAACTGAGGCGAGTTTAAGAGACCCATGGGACAACATCAAGAGTATCAACATTCACATCATAGGGGTATCAGAAGAAGAGAGAAAGCAAGGGACTGAAAGCCTATTTGGAAAAATAATGACTGAAAACTTTTCAAACCTGGTGAAGGAAATGGACATACAAGTCCAGGAAGCACAGAGAGTTCCAAACAAGATAAACCCAAACAGGCCCACAGCAAGACACATTATAATTAAAATGGCAAAGTTAAAGACAAAGAGAGAATCCTAAGAGCAGCAAGAGAAAGGCAACTAGTAACTTATAAGGGAACTCCCATAAGACTATCAGCTGATTTTCCAACAGAAACTTTGCAGGCCAGAAGGGATTGGTACAAAATACTCAAAGTTATAAAAAGCAAGGACCTACAACAAGACTGTTCTACATAGTAAGGCTATCATTTAAAACTGAAGAACAGACAAAGAGCTTCCCAGACAAGAAAACGCTAAAGGAGTTCATCACCATCAAACCAGTATTACAAGGAATCTCAGAAGAATTTCTTTAAGATGGAAAAAAAAATCAAAATTATGAAAAGTAAAAAAAAAAAATTATGAAATAGCTACATATCTATCAACAATTGCCTTCAATGTAAATGGATTAAATCCTCCAATCAAAATACATAGAAAGGACAGTCTTCACCTAGCATTGCCATGGTTTCCTGCTTCAACAGTGCTTGGACAGAACCGGTGCTCATCCCCCATCCTGACAGCCACCTCCTCACAGCGCCCTCTGAGGCTGCCATCAGCCACCTGATCAACCTGAAGCTCTATGCCTCCTACGGCAACCTGTCTATGTCTTACTACTTTAGCCACAGTGATGTGGCTTTGAAGAATTTTGCCAAATATTTTCTTCACCAGTCTCATGAGGACGGGGTACATGCGAAGGAACTGAGGAAGATGCAGAACCGGCAAGGTAACTGAATCTTCCTTCAGGATATCAAGAAACCCGATTGTGATGACTGGCCACTGACAAAAATGACATCCATTTGTGTGACTTCATTGAGACTCATTACCTGAATGAGCAGGTGAAATCTATCAAAGAATTGGGTGACCACATTACCAAATTACACAAGATAGGGGCTCCTAAATCTGGCATGGCAGTATATCTCTTTGACAAGCATACCCTGAGAGACAGTGATGAGAGTTAAGCCTTTGATTGGCTTTCAGTAGCCATAGGGGTGACTTCCTGGTCACCAGAGCAATACACGCATGTTGGGCTTACGTTTACCTTTCTATATGTTGTACCAACTCATCTACTTAATGTTTTTTCATTTGTACCATTCCTTCCAATAAAGTAATTTGGTACCATCCTCCCTCCCACAAAAAAAGACATAGGAGGACTGAATGGATAAGAAAAAAAATGCTTACATACGCTGCCTACAAGGCTCACTTCAGATTGAAAGACATACACAGGCCGAAAGTAAAGGGATGGAAAAAGATATTTCATGAAAATGGAAACAAACGAAAACAAGCTGGGGTAGTAATACTCAAACCGGACAAGATAGACTTTAAAACAAAGGCTATAACAAGAGACAAGGAAGGACCCAGTAATCCTACTTCTGGGTATTTATCCAAAGAAAGCCAAACACTACTTCGAGGGGACATGTGCATCCCTATGTCCATTGCATCATTGTTTACAATGGATTAGGTGTGGAGGCAGCCTGGGTGTCCATCGATGAAAGAATGGATAAAAAAGAGGTGGTACATATACACAATGAATTATTGCTCGGCCATGGAAGGGACCTATCTGCAGTGGCAGGGATGGACCTGGAGGGTGTTGTGCTGAGTGGAGTGTCAGACAGTGAAAGACAGATGCAATGAGATTTGGGCAATATTATATATGGAATCGAAAGAACAAAATTAACATACATTTGATCCTCTTTACCCTCATCTACCACTCCCCTCCTCCCTTACCTTCTGGTAACCACTAAATTATTATCTGTGTCTATGAGTTTTTGTTTCTCATTTGCTTGTCTTGTTCTTTTGTTACTTTTGGTTTATATACCATATATCAGTGAAATCATATGGTTCTCTACTTTTTCTGTCTGACTTATTTCGCTTAGCATTATTGGGTGGTAAACACACAATGTGATTTATAGAGGATGTAATACAGAATTGTATACCTGAAATTTATGAACTTGATTAACAATTGTCACCCCAAAAACTTTAATAAAAAAAATAACAAACGGCAACAAAGTCATAGATGCAGAAAACATTTTGATGGTTGCCAGATGGGAAGGGATTTGGGGGTGAGTATAAAAGGGGAAGGGATTAAGAAGTACAAATTTGTTATTACACAGTGATCATGGAGATGTTGGTATAACACAAGGAATATAGTCAATAATACTGTAATAATTACATATGGTGTCAGATGGGTACTAGATTTGTTAGAATGATAGATGAGAGGGGTTTCGGGGGGTAGAGTGAAAAAGGTGAAGAGATTAAGAAGTACAAATTGGTAGTTACAAAATAGTCACAGGGATGTAAAGTAAAGCATAGGGAATACAGTCAATGATAAGGCAATAACCATGTATAGTGCCAGGTGAGTACTAGACTAGTCAGGGGGATCACTTCTTATATAAATGTCTAACCACTATACTGTACATCTGAAATTAATATAAAATAATATTGAATGCAACTGTAATTCAAAAAATTTAAAAGGAGGAAAAAGGTAAAGGGGAATAAGAGGTTCAAATCTCCAGGTATAAAATGAATAAGTCATGGGGATGTAATATACAGCATAGGGAATATAGTCAGTAATACGTGATAGCATAGGACAGTGTCAGATGTTTGCTGGACTTATCATGATAATCATCACTTCTTTAGGTCTATAAATATTGAATAACTATGGTGTACCCCTGAAACTGATATAATATTGTATGTTAACTGCATTTTTAATAAAAATCTTTATTAAATAACTAAGAGAAGACATCAAGGGCATGGGGATTCTTGCTCATCTGACCTAACAGGAATCTTGCTGAAGGTAAACCAAGGAATTAGACATCAAAGGTGGGGGATGAGGAATTTAATCAGATATCAAGGTTGATCAGATATCAAAGGTGTGGGATTCTTGCTAAAGTAGGCTAAGCAGGCTCAGGGAGAACAGGACAAACAGATAAGACCAAGGTCAAGGCCTAGTTGAGAAGACGCTCAGAGGAGCTTGACTAAAGTATGGTCAAAGAGAGGGTCTTTGTCAAGAGAGAGAAAGAAAATTATTTGATTAAAACAAATGCCCAACAATGGACTTCAGTCAAAACGTGTGAAATTTTTTATGGTTATTGTTATACCGTATCAATGGCTCTTTGAAAGAGTTGAACCTACTTACAATACAAATACATGAGTGTAGAAGTTTCTCCAATTTTTTAACAGCATTTCCTTTTGAATAATTCATAACATATGTAATATTAAAAATTCTGTCATCCTGAAAAAGAAAAATATCTAAGCACAATAATCTAATTTTGTGTTTTATTAACAAAATTGAATGCTTTCCTCATTAAACTAGCAGTGTTTTTGGAGTTTTTTGGAGGTGTAGCCATCATCTCTATAACAAAGATCACACATTGTTATCTTTTGAAATACACACTGGCATTTATTTCAAATGAGATCATTTCTACTTTCTAACCACTTGTTCCATTAAAACCTAGACTAATGATGCAGAAGAATTAGCTTCCTCGTATTAATAGTTTGCATGACTTTTTTTTTATCTGACTCAATCAGAAACCAGGTAACTTCTCAGCCACAGTCAATTGTTCATGGGAGTTTTCTGCCCAGCCACTGAACCATTCACTAGGTTTTGACCCAGTTATTTTTTTCATTCAGTTCCCTTCCCATCTGCCTTATTTATAATCAAGTTGAACCAGCACAGAGAATGTAGGTTTAATAAGACTGTCAGTATCTTTGCAGACACAATGTCTTCAAATCTTCTCTGTTAGAAAATGCAAACAGTTGGGAACAGTTATAACCATGTACTCTACAGAGACAAATTTGGCATGTCACTGGAGGGTTCCACAGTGAAGTTCTGTGTTGTGGGAGAATATATATACTGCTCTTTTGCTGAAATACCTCTGCATTATCTTCCTGAAACTGAGAACTACCAACGGGACACGGGACAGATCGTTCATGCCATCCTGTGTACTCACAATAGCTAATGACATTAAGCTAACACTGAGCTCTATTCGTGTGCTTAAATTCAATTAGTTTAATTCAATTCAAAATTAATTCAATTATCTCTAAATTTATGAAATGAGTATCACTAGTATCCCATTGTACAGATGATGAAATTGAGGAACCAAGAGGTCAAGAATTTCAACCAAGTCACATAACAAGTAAGGGAAGGAACCAAGATGAAAACCCAGACTTGTCAGATTCCAGACACCAGGCTCTTGAATGTCTATCACAAGGATAAGAAATAAACAATAAAGCCAAATTTTCCTCAGTGACACATTAGAATATGTGTCCATTGATTTATTTAAACCCTCGAAAATATGTTCATATATTCTTCCCAATTGGACAAAGTCTAAAATTTTTTATTTATACTAACCTCTAAAAACTTAAATTCTTTAAGCCTCAGTGGTATTTGGGATTTGTTTTAAAAGTCAGCCATACATTTTGTAATTCTTAGACGTCAGGCAAATCCACTGTCAGTTTTGTCTTCCTAGATTGAATCGCCTCATTTGCTACATGTCCTTATCCAACCACATCAACATCCCTTTTCCATGTAATTCCTGGACTTTCCCCAACATCTTTACATATTTTTCTTAAGATGTGTTGACTAGAAACACAAAGAATATTGCAAGTTTCTGCTTTAAAGGGTTTTGCTGAAGTGCAGGGGAACTTGATGTATTTTGTTTTGACTGTGCCTCTGGTGATGAATCTTGTTGACCTTTTTAGCAATGGAGACACATATTGGCTCTTCTAGAAAATCTCTGTCTTCAGGGTCATAATGAAATGTCTAGAATTGTGGTGGTATGGAAAGAACCCTACCCTATAGGTGGGCAACTCACGTCCAATTCCCAGTTTTGACAATTTACAGAAGTGTGATTATGGGGAAACCATTTAAATCTCAACTTCCTCACTCACTAAATGGAAAAATTGATAAGTAACTTTATCTTGACGTGAACAGCAAAGATAACGGAGCCAAACTGCCTAGTTCAAAACCTACCTTGATTCTCTATGAGTTTTACCTTGGGCAACTTATTTCGCCCTTTTGTGCCTTAGTTTCCTTGTCTATAAATGAAAATTATTAACAGTAATCTGTATATTCAAGCATCAAATGTTTGTTACAAGCATCAGAAGAATTAATAAATGTAAAGCACTTCAAACCTAAAACATTGTCTGGGACGTCTGTGTTACATCACAAGGGTATTGTGAGGATTCCGTGTGAAAACAGGAATGTGTAGTGCCCAAACTGTCAGACAGCCCCGAGGTGCTATTCATGCACTGACCTACACTGAGCACTTAAACTGCAAGGCAACAGGTGAGGCCCAGGCCTGCAGTGAAAAGATCAAGAACTCACCTGCCCTCACTAATCACATTCTCATAAGAAAACAAAACATTAATGAGCCAGTAAATAAACATACTACACTATAATAGCAAGCATGTAATGGACAAGTGCTGTGGGCTGGCCATCTTCTAGGTAGGCCAGGGAAATGCACAGCTTAAGGACAAGTCATGTTCTCGCAAAGAATAGGCTCTTCCCTCTACACCATATCTTAAACCTACCGTTTCCCCGAAAATAAGACCTGGTCTTATATTGAGGTTTGCTTCAAAAGACGCATTAGGGCTTACATTCAGGGGATGTCATCCTGAAAAATCATGCTAGAGTTTATTTTCCAGTTAGGTCTTATTTTCAGGGAAACATAGTATCACAGTTAAAGAAAACAAAAAAAACCAAAAAACAAAGAAAACACCCAAAAGCCATTTGGAGTTCTGAAGAGACCCACAAAGTCACAGGACTTGGGTTTGTCTGACCCTAAAGTCCCAGGCTCTTTCCAGGACCCTTTACTACCTGCTAGCAAACAGATTGTTTCCATAAAGAGTGATAAGTACCATGATGACACCTGCACGTGCATTGGCAGTTTAACTTTTCCAAACGTGTTTTATTTTTCTTGTCACAGGCCCCCAGGCTTACATAGAGACCTATCCTCAGACAAAGGATGGCCTGGCCTCAGCGTGTCTGCAGCTGGCACAAGCAAAAGCAGCTTTTCATACTGTAGCTGACTTTGAAAATACATGCTTAAGATAAGCATTTCATTAAATTGAAAAGCGAAATAACTAACAACTGTTGAAACTGGTTTTCCATACTGAAAATTTTAATAACTTTAGGCAAGTTAAAAACAACCAAAGTTGTCTTGCTAATAAAAACCATCTCTTGAGTTAATTACGTGAAAAGCAAATAACAACTAATTTAATAAGTATGTGATCCAACTCCCTCCATAAATTTACACATGGGCAATCTCAGGGGAAAAAAAGATTTAATTGACTTGTGATAATTACTTTCTCTTTCAAGAGGAATTACAAATATTTTGTAGCAGGAGGTCTTTCCTTAAATGTAGTGCCTGGTCAGTACCAGGCCAAACAAACATTATTTTAAAAAACAAAACTGTATAAACAGCAATGTCTTAATAACCAACCATTGGTTCAATCATGTAAAATTTTTCAATCAGATGGCCCCAGAAGGGAATTTCCCTGATAGAAACCCCTCTGATTCACAGCTCAGGAATAGAAATTCAGTTTCTAAGCTGAGCAATCCTTAGAAAAGAAAGAGGGAAACAAAAATGTGAAAAACTTATTTTGCATAGACTCAATTAGAAAGCAATGTAAAGTCCAGTCAAAGAATAATTTTATTTAGGAAAAAGAAATCTATGAGAGAATGGATTGTATAGCTGGGAATAATAATGGCAGCTAAGGTGTTATAAAGTACCACTTCTCGGGGGGGTCTTGTTAAAAATGCAGACTCTGATTCCATAGGTCTGGGGTGGAGTCTGAGAATCAGCACTTCTCACAAGATGCTGGACCCAGAAGCACACCGTGACTAGTAACAAGTAAAGAGTACACAGCTGCTGATTGTAATAGCCATCTCTACTACTAAGTTTAAACACAATTTCATGAATTAATCTGAAGAATTCAGGCATTTTTTACAAATAAAAAGACTAGAAATTAATCATTCATTCAATCAATATTATTGAGGTTACCATGTACTCAGCTTTATGGTATGTACTAGGCATTCAACAATAACTAAATCTAAAAGTGACTTTGATAAATAAATCTGCTTTTGACTGTTCCCCACAGAGAGTAAAAGACACATGGATTAAAAGACTTTTCTTCAAAACCGAATTAAATAACCATTCATAATTCACAAATCAAAATGAATCAATCATGTTCTTTGTGTTAACTTTCTCTTAACATATTATTTTTAGGAATCCTTCCAGTTAGATTGTTTACATGTTTAGAATAATTGGCAATTTAATCCAAAGAACTAGCATTGTTCTATTTTGTATAAACTAATGATAAAATTTTAAAGGTTTTTGCAGGCATGGCATCGTTTACTAGCAACTACATTATTACGAGTTTTAGAGGATCTGATCAATTAAAATTAAAGCAAACATATATAGTAATGAAGCAAGAAAATTTTGACTTAATTTTGGCGAAGTATAGCCAAAATTAAGTAAAACCATAGTCATGGCTTTTGTCTCAAGCTTCTATGTATTAGAATAAACAATAGGACAGGAGCATAGATCTCTGTCCGTGCTGCTAATTAAATGGCAAAATAGAATCAGCACGTAGGTTTTCAAATTCCACCACGTTGGACATACTAGGAGAACAGATGACCTACCCAAGCTTTTTGTTGTTTTTGTTCTCTCATAAGCAGCCCAAACGGGATGACTCTAAGCAAGAGAATAAATACAGGAATGTCTGAGGAGTGTGATGGCAAACAGCATGCGAACCAAGCACAGCCCTTGTTTACCAGCCTTTACCTCCTCTGGAGGTGCCAGCAGGTGGCAGCATTCATGCAGCGTGTGCGACTGTAGGAATTGACGCATTGGTTTTCAGAGGGAAGGGTCTGGAGCCCCAGGTTTGGAAGGGGAAGGGTGGTGACAAGGAGAAGGTGGCGGCAGTCTGTTTAGATTGAAAATACATCAGGACTGTATTATAACATCAGTTTGTACTGGGAAGTGAAACAAACCTGGCGTCATGGGTGTTCTTTTAACAAAAATCTTGGCTAGTGGGGAGAAACAGAAGTTATCGTAATTTTCAAGTGACAGGAAGAAGGACACAGGAGGAGCATAGATTCTAATTGAGAGACATGGCTAAAGTGTAGTTCTGGAACTGCCTTTGTGAACAATTTGCTTCATACATCATATTTGTGGAGGATTGGACATGGTACCAAGTACAAAGTAAGAAAACTCAGCAAATATTCATTTCCTTTTCATGATCCATTCCCACTACTGTGGGACAGTTGCCCCAGGGCTACTGTTAACTTCACCAATGCCCAGTTCTATATTTGCTTATACTTTTGCCATCAGAAAATCATTAAAAATATAATAGCCATGAATATCTGGTAAATAGCACACAAAATTGGCAGGCATATAATCAGGAATAAGTGTTGTTTCCTGAACAAGATTTCAGACTAACAATAAAATCTACAGCACAATCACAATTAGTGTGATTTTTCTAGTTGCCACAGCCCCAAATCAATGTTCAGTTTTTAAAGCATTCCCTCCTTATCATTAATTGGTCTCTTTATCTATGCTTTTTATACAGAAAGATAGTCACCAAATGTATGTTAGTTTTAAATCATGAATAGAATAACTTAGGAAAAAGAAATTTTCGTAACTTAATAAAGAGTGACCTGTACTTATCCTGTTGAGATACACTCGTAACACTTGAGAATATATAGATTAAAACCCCCACTATTTTTCTTTTCCTACAAAATTCTACCTCATCTTCATGTGTAATATTTTTATGATTAGAAACAGACACCAAAACTTTAAAGAGTAAAATTTACTCAGGGTAATGTCTTCCCCTTTTTTGTACTTTGTGACTTCTTCACCTAGAGTGAACTAAAAATGAACAAACAGTGAATCATGCATGGTTTAGAATGACTCGAAATTCTGAAGAACAGATATGTTAATTGTTAAATATTATTTCCCAGAAAAAAAAATGTGTAAGTTTGTGACCCAAAGTGCTTTTTAAAAATCCACCAAATTCTACTAATACTAAGGTTTCAAAAGGGAAATTTAGAGCTGGAAGGGGTAAAAAAAAATATAATATAATCCAACATTTTTTCGTGACAAATGAGAAAATTTGAAGAATTCAATCAAGAATATTTCTATTTTTAAATTTTAGGAATGTTATTATGAAATATTCATGGCTATATCCATACATATGATTAATACATATGTAGGAGCAACTTAAAGTATTTGCCTTTGAAGTCTTTATTCTTTTTAGGGGAGAAAAGGCTATATTGCTAGTTATGTAAACTATGAATTGCGTGCAGCAGTATGTCTTGTTCCTTGCAATGGCCATTTCATGAGATTCTATCTGCCTCAGCCTGGCATACACTTCACTAGATCAAGCTTAAGAAGAGACAATACCAGCATCTATGTCACTGAGTAGTTTGAAAGAAGAGAAAATGCTAAGTGGCATAAGTATTTGGAAGATCAAGAAGAAAAGAAATAAAAACGGAATAATACATTTTTGTGACAACATGAAATGCAAGCAAAACACTTCTATGTCACTTACTAGAAATTAGAAGTAGAAAAGTCCTGCTATGTTTTGTGGGTAACTGCAAGAAAATTAAAGAGAATTTTTCAGGACTTTAGGAAGCAGGTTTGATTTGCCTTATATGCTTCTTCCCAACTTTCCATTAACATACCGATGAGCACAGCTACAGCTGGTTTTGTTTTTAAACTTGAAGTAGTTCTGTAAACTCAGAAGACCTTATGCCAACTTTGGGGTGGAATTTTCACTAAAGATGCTGTCAAGGAAGATGCATAGACTATACAGCAGATTTTCCCGCCTTCGGAATCCAAACCAGACAAACAGTCCCTAAGGAGACGGGGACATACTTCAACTCACCTTCTCTTTCACACTTCAACTAACTTCATTCACCTCTCTTCACAATGTAGTAGCAGAACATGTGCACATTCCCCAAATCCATAGAAACAAAGTTGTCTAATGCCTTTCACCCCAGTTTAGAGCACAAATGAGGGAGTAGGTCCCAAAGTAGGATATAAAAAGACATAGATTTAAGACAAAAATGAATTTGCACATTTCAATGTATACTTTCTATAAGAGTGTAATTAGCTTTTCAAATTACCAATGTGCTTTTCTCTTTCTCTTTTGAGGCACATGAACTTCCCCTTAGTCTTCTCTAAGTATCTGTTTTCCTAAGTTATAAAAGAAATGCAAAAAGAAAGACTAAGGTAATATCAACTATTTCACCCATACATAGAATTTTGTAGCAAGACATTAAATAGCCTTGTAAGTCAGTTTAGATCATAAGGTTTTACATCGGAAGAAGGAAAGTCCTTCTGAGCTCTGGGGAAAAGGAGGAGAGAGAAAGGCAAGAGAAACAAGATTATGTAATACATACTGTTGTGAAATGGCTGCTAAATTGAATGGAAAAGCCAAACATATTGAAATTAGCCTATTTCTAAAATTAAAAAAAATATTAAATTATCTCTGCAAGCCCCAGTTACGTGAACAAAGCCTGTATTGGAGGGTGAGGGATTGGAGTTGAAGAAATGGAAGTTCTGCTTGCCCAAGCTCTTTTGTTTACATCCCACAAGGATTAATAGGAAGTGTAGTGAGTTTAAAGTTAGTCACAAACTCAAAAGCAGCAGATATACAACCTAGTTTATTTTTCTACAAATATATCCATTTAATGTCAGTCAATCTAGGGCTCCCTTCTCCCCTTTACCTAGGTGTTTATGTAGCACCAGTGTGCCAGGCAGGGCATCTGCTCTTCATGTCGACCATCAACATAGGCACCAGCTAAGACATCCATCATCCAGTCTGGTCCTCAGGTTTCGGACATCATCAATCCAAACAAGAGGTCACACCACCCGAAGGCACTCTGCGTACTTTCTATTATCCCTGTCGTCCTGCACTCTCTAGTCGGTCTTTCCTTCTCTAGGCAGATATCATTTCCCAGTGCTACACATATGAGGCAGGATTCTTCGGCTCCATACAGAACTCCAGTGATGACATCTCCTCTGATTGTCTACACTCTTTCCAACTTGAGAAATATTTTTTCTCTCTGAGTGGAGTAGAAAACAATATCTTACCACCAGTGCTGAAACATTTTCTCTATACCTCAGTATTTCCCTAAAGACCCTCCCTAAGCTTTTCAAAGACAAATTACATAACTATGAAAAATAAACTGTTATTTATTTCTACCCTGCCACATGCCTTACCTGAGTCAATGGGCACAGATGGGCCTAGATGTTTGAATAATGAAACAGTAAAGGGGAATGAAAAGAAATATGAGTCAGATGGAAGAACCGCTTCTAAAATTTTATCCCCCTAATACTAACATTTTCATTTTTGGCAACCTTACATTGTCTTTTTACCCTATAGTTATTGGAGAAAGATTTTTAACGTTCATATTGGTCTTGTCTTTCTTTACGTTTTAAAATTAATTTCTAGGATGGTTACATTTTAAAGAATGTGTTCTTTGAAAGTTATGTTTTGAGGAATACAGTGAGGTTGTTTTTGTAGCTAGTATACTACTGCCTATTTTTACAAGAACTACAGTCCATCTCATTTCAGAAGATTATGCACTATTAATCCACTATTAATTATATTATTAAAAATCTCTGAAGCCTTATTATTCTTTTCCTGCTTGAATAACTATGTTGTTATGCTTTTGCAAATAATATAAACCCAATTCAATCTAACATAATTCATTGAAAGCACTAGTAAGCTGATAGAACTGGGATTTCAAAAATATAAACGTCTTCAGCAAAGGCTGTATATAGGGATTCAAATGATGAAATGGGTACTGTCTTCCATCATCTCTTAACGTTGCTTACCTGTCTGCCTTTCTCAGGCAGGCTGTGTCTCCGTAGCAACAAGATAGCTTTTTGGAAATCCAGGCTTACATGGTCCTTACATTTTGTAAGCACAGGAATAGGGAGACACTCTTTCTCCCAGGAAAGAATGTGGGCAGAAAAAAATAAGTGACCACTATGTCTTTCAAAGCCTGAGATAAGGATATTAAATTTTCCCGCATCGATGGTATTTCTATATTTTTCTCCTTTGCTCCTAATAAGTTTTGACTATAAATGTTGATGCCGCTTTAGTCAGTACATAAAGGTTTCTGATTGTTACAACTTGGTCATTCAGTGTAGTGTGGGTGATAAAAAAATTACCTTCTTTTCAATCTTTTAATGTTTGGACCCTTAATAGCTACATTATCTGAAATCATTAGCTCCATTTCTTTTTTTCAGTTTGCCTTATGAATCTTTGTCCATCATTTTTGTTTTGTTTTGTTTTGTTTTTATTTTTTTAAGATTTTTATTAAAAATATAATTAGCATACAATGTTCTATTAGTTTTAGGTGCACACGATAGTTATTCAAAATTTCTGTACCTAAATAAGATCACCATAATAAGTCCAGCAACCATCTGACACCATACTATGCTATCATAATATTGTTAACTATATTCCCCTATGATGTGTATTATATCCCCGTGATTTATTTGTTTTATACCTGGAAATTTGGAGCATTTATTACCCTTCACATTTCCCCCCTTTTTAATTTTTCAGTTACAATAGACATTCAGTATTATTTCATATTAACTTCAGGTGTACAGAATATGGTTAGACATTTATATAATTTGAGAAGTGATCCCCCTGATTAGTCCAGTACTCACCACCCGGCCCTATACATAGTCATTACCATATTATTGACTATATTCCCTAGGCTTTGCTTTACATCCCCATGACTATTTTGTAACTACCAATTTGTACTTCTTAATCCCTTCACTTTTTTCAGAATGTCCCCTAATACCCTCCTGTCTATCACCCTGATAAATTTAGTACCCATCTGACACCATACATAGTTACTACAATATTATTAACTATATTCCTTAGGCTATACCCTACATCCCCATGACTACTTCATAATGACCAAATTCCTTGTGCTGTTCTGATTGGGTGTTTTCTGTTACCTTGTCTTCCAAATAACTGATTCAGTCCTCTCTTTCATCTAGTCTGCTGGTGATTCCTTCCAGTGTATTCTACATTTCAGTTCTTGTATTCTTCACCTCTGACTACTTCCCTTTTATGGCTTCTATGTCCTTTTTTATGCTTGATATCTTTTTGTTGGAGTTCTCATTAAGTTCCTTGAGCATCTTTATAACCATGGCTTTGAACTCTGAATGTGGTAGGTTACTTGCCACCATTTCATGAAGTTCTTTTTCTGGAGTTTTCTCCTGGTCTTTCATTTGGGCAGCATTTCTTTGTTTCCTCATTTTGGCTGCCTCTCTGTGTTGTTTCTATGTGTTAGGAAGATCTGCTTTGTCTCCCAGTCTTGGCCAGGTGGCCTTATGCAGTAGGTGTCCTGTGGGACCCAGTGACACAATCTCACCTGCTCTGGGTGCTCCAGGATTGTCCCTTGTGTGAGTTGTATGTGCCCTCCTATTATAGTTGATCTTTGATTGGTCTTGGTATGTCATTGGGTGGGACTGACACTCAGGCTGACTGGCTATGGGGTTTGGCCACATCCTCAGCTTATGGGCTATTGTGCAAGGGGCTTATTCCACTGAGTGGGATTCACCCCAATGGGCTCTGGTGCCTGTTGAGACCACCCTTTGTTTGTGCTGCTTGTGGGCCTAAGTAAGCAGTGCTCTGCTGTGGTCTGAAGCCAACTTACAATTATGTTGGTTCTGGGCCTCTTAGGAAGGACTCCAGTGCAGGCCAGGTCAGCCATTGCCTATGACCAGCTGGGGACTACCTGGTAGGAGCTGCAAAGTGATCCACAGTTGGTTGATGCCTGTGCTTTACCTGGAGGCATATGGGAGAGGCCATGCTGCAAATCGAGGCCAGCTGCCACCAGTACCAGGTTTGAGTAGCTGCAAAAAGTCAGGACACTCCAAGGCCTGCTGCCTCCTGTTGACTAATTTGTTGTGCAGTCACTGATATAGCCTCCTGCAATACGCAAGTTGGGTCTCAGTGAGTCAGCCATCTTGGATCTCAGGTGTTTTTTTTCTTTGTCCATTTTTTTATATTTAAAATTTGTGTTTTGTTGTAGAAGTGACCTCTTGAAAGCAGTATAGAGATACTGTTTTTTAACCTCCTTATTTGGTAAAACTTTGTTTTAATTGGGGACTACGACCCACTTAAATTCATTATCACAAACGATATGTTTCATCTTATTTTACTATCTTGGGTTATGCTTTTTTTTTTAAGCTTTTATGCCACTTCCTCTGTTTTCTGTCATTTGCTGTTTGGGTTGATTTTATCTTTTGTAAGTTTGGAAGATTTCAATCCTGTTGTAAGTTCTATTGATTCTAAGTGTTTAAAAATCTTTCTTTTCCATTCTTTACTAACTTTCACATAAGACTTTTAAAACTCAGCTATCTTTTTACATTCACACATTACATCTCAATTAACATTCTTCTCCCTGGTTTGTAGTCTTTATTTATATTACCTGGACATTTAGAGACACATTACTGTGATTTAGTTTTATATGAAATTTTTACATTATCCTCTTTTATAATTAATTTGTGAGATTTGCATTCATTTTGTATAACCAAACATACAATTATATACACCTAATGTAATGGTCAATTTTATGTGTCAACTTGACTGCATCACAGGGTGCCCACACATTTTGGTTAAACATTATTATGGGTGAGACTCTGAGAGTGTTTCTGTATGAAATTAACATTTGATTCAGTAGACTTGAGTAAAGTGGATTTCTCTTCCCAATATGTGTGAGCCTCATCCTATCCACTGAAGGTTTGAATAGAAGAAAAGTGTTGAGTAAGAGCGAATTTTCTCTCTACCTGACTGTCTTCAAG
This sequence comes from Rhinolophus ferrumequinum, assembly GCF_004115265.2. Taxonomy (NCBI): domain Eukaryota; kingdom Metazoa; phylum Chordata; class Mammalia; order Chiroptera; family Rhinolophidae; genus Rhinolophus; species Rhinolophus ferrumequinum. Next base: position 53,427,236 of record NC_046288.1, read on the forward strand.
CTGGGACATCCATCTTCTGTCTTAGGACTTGGACTTGAACTGGAATTTACACAATCAGCTCTCCTGTTTCTCAGGTCTTTAGACTCGGAAAAGAACTATACCAGTGGCTTTCCTGGGTCTCCATCTTGGGGGATCATGGGACTTCTCAGCCTTCATAATCACATGAACCAATCCATATATATATATACACACACAATAGGATATATATATATCCTGTTGGCTATGTTTCTCTGGAGAACCCTGACTAATACACCTAGTTTTGTGTTTGAATTCTTTCAATGCACATTATAAGTTCTTTTATAGCATAACTTACACATTTTTTAAAATTTTGATTAACTTCACAGTTACCTGAAAATGTCTTTGAGTATTTCTTTTAACAAAAAAAGCATGTGGATAGTGTGCTTTCTGAATATATATATATATATATATATATATATATATACACACACACACACAGGGAGTACCAAAAAATGTATACACATGACTTGTATTCATCTTTTGTTATCGGCATATACTGAGTATTACAATTTTAATACAGTTTTTTTCTTTCTTAAAATGTGTACTTTTTGGCATATATATATATATATATATACGTATATATATATATATATATATATATATATATACGTGTGTGTGTGTGTGTGTGTGTGTGTGTATAAAGTGTCCTCATGTTGTCTTTGTAGATAAACAAAAATTTGAGTGGATATAGAATTCTTGGGGCACAGTTTTATCTCTTTAAAATTCTGTAGAAATGATTCCATTGTAAACTGATTCGCTACTGTGAAAGAAAATTCTCAAGTCAGCTGACTTTTATTTCATAGGTAACATGTTTTATTTCAAAAAATTATTTTAAAACTTTTCTATTTCTTTTCCTTTATCTTAAAATGGAAAATTGTTTCCCAGATATGCTTCTCTCTCTGCTAATTTTCTTTGTAACATGTTAAGTCTTTTACACCAATATAGTGTTTTAGGTTTTGTTTTGTTTTTCTGTTCAGAAAAGCATCTGTTGGTTGGTTGCTCGGTTGTTTTTGTTTTTAATCTTTAATTTTTGCTTCTGATTTCCTCTTCTGAAAACCTATAAATTTGAATATGGATCACTGTCCCTATCTTTTATACCTACCACCCACTCATCCATATTTTTATTCCGCCCTTATATTGTGAAAAACCTTTTTCAAGTAATTCTGCCACATCATTGATTAAGTATTCTGTTAAATCAAGTCTGCCTTTACTCACTGCATTGTTGATTTTAATTCTATTGGATTTTTTTATTTTCTTGGCAATTTCCTAATCTTAGGCAGCTGATTTTATCTCCAGCACGTTTCTGCAGCACATTTCACACCGCTATCTATTTAGGCTAATTTGTATTCTCTTCTTCATTTTTTTGTGGCAATTTCATAAAGACTATCTTTCCTGGCATTTTAGAGACTATACCAAACATTTTCTAAAACATTCCCCTGGTTCTAGTAGTAAATTATTTTTGATATATGCAATCCCTCTGAAACTTCAGGGGGAAAATATATTGGCTTATTCTTGTCTTCATTTTCTTCTTAAGAGCCCACCTTAATTTTCCCCCCTCTCTAATTCCATTGAATGAGGAGGACTTTTTTCAGTCCTTATAAATTCCAACAGTCAGTCTTACTTTTCCATGATTGTATCTCAGTCTGTTTGTGGGGGAGGGGTTAGTGGCATTCCCTGTTCTGCAATTTCTGGAAGGCAATTTGATATGCAAATGTACTGATTTATTCTTCTTATCGTTTAGGCTTGAGTTGTAGTCTTCTCCCAGCCAGACTGCCAATTTCTTTGACCCTCTCCTTCCACAAAATATACAAAATTCACAGCCCAAAGCTCTCCCAATATCTACCGCAATTCATTTTCTTTCAGGACTACATTTCGGTATATACAATGAGCCCTATTGTTCTCACTCTCCCTTTGCCTAACACAATCACCAAAAGTCCACATATCCTGTCTCCTTGTTTCTAAATGGTTATGTAAAGGTTGCAGTTTCAAAATGGTTATATAAAGACAAATGGAACAGGAAAGAGGCTGGAATCAGAGTAGGAACACTCCTCTGAATGCCTAATAATTAATGCCTGGATTATAGTGGGACAGTCCTCCCCACTGTTTATCCATTGGTACAGAACTTAATTTTTTTTTTTTTGAGAGGGGAGCAGAGAGTTGGTTTCTCCATGTACTTTCAAAGTACTAAGTTTATTCCATTGCAAAAAGAAAGAGAATAAAAAACAAACAACATACTGGCCACGAATTGTGAGCATGGCTATCCGTTGTGATTGTTCTTTGAATAACCTAAAAACAGCTGTCAGGCTTAATTTTCATTGCTATGAGTTTTCATCCTTTTCTGTGTCTTCATAAATATTTTTGTGAGGAATTCAGAGAGTTACTGAAAGAGTACCTGCTAGCCAGATGCCATTAAAATTTAGGACTCTAGTTCAATACTGAAACTAATAATGAAAAATTAATTTATTTTATTTCTTTTTGTTCTTATCGTTGTTGTTGTTGAGCAATAATAATAGCTACCACTAATTGAAGATTTATTCTCATGCAGGCACTGGGGTGGGCACTTTACATAAACTTTTTCTAATTCTCATGATAATTACTACTAAACAATAATTACTACTAATCTTACTTTTCATGTAGAAATTGATGCTCAATGAGTTTAAATAACTTGCCCAGATCATACTGCTAATAAGTTGTAACACAGAGGTTCATAATCAGATGGCTTTGATTCTAAGCTTCATTCTCTCTTACATGATAATACATCACCAACAATGGAGCCTGTGGTTATATGAACACAACCACCACACTACAATTGAACTTTTTCTTGCATGTAAATTTTAGTATAACAAGCATTTCCATGGTAAGCCTGCACAAATTGCCAACAACTCTCACTAGTAATATGGATGGGGGGAAACAAGAAAGCAATTGGTAGTGGAACTAATTCAAATAAATCAACACAAAGTTTTTGACCCAGCACTGATGGCTGCATAGAGATATGTTTGATCTAAGTCTGTGATGCCGGTTCTGATGGAAGAGATAGTATTTTTTTTAATGCATCACGTCATTAAATGAGTTATTTCCTGTATTCAACTTCCTTCCTTCAGCAGGATTTAAGCTTGTTGACAAAAAGACGCTGTTTGAGGGAGTACGGTTTACTGTTCACATACTTTCCTTTCCGTTGAAGCCTAGATTTAGAGTTATTGGGATCGAATGATTGAGTCATCTCTATAAAATTATAAAGGAGATTATTCTGTAAAATAATGGATTTTACAAGAGCCACCCTTTCCCTTTAACTCTTTACCCTTCATCATTACTCATTTTTAAAAATTAAACTCTAAACAACCTCTACAGTATTGCTTTAAGAGTTTGAATTCCAACCTCAAATATATCATTAGTGCTTTATAAAAGGGAGGCTGGTAATCAACATTCCATTTAAAATGACTACAAACATATGTTGTTCTGAATCACAGTTGCTTGGAGTGTGGCAGGTCTTTAGCAATAGAAGGGATCTTAACTGGTTAAAGCCTCTAATTTCACCCATGACAAAACTATAACCCAAAGGGGTCAAGCAGCTATATCAGGAATAATATAGGGATATTTCTACAGACCCTGAAGACATCAAAAGGTAATAAGGGAACAACTCTATACACATAAATTTGAAAACTTAGGTGAAACAGATCAATTCCTTGAAAAATGCAAATTACCATAACTCACCCAGTATGAAATAGATAATTTGAATATCCCTGTAACTATTAATGAAATTGAATTCATAATTTTAAAAATTTCAAAAAAGAAATCTCTACGCTCAGAGGATTTCTCTAGAGAATTCTACAAAAACATTTTTTTTTTTTTTTTTTTTAGGAAATAGAAGAGAGGAATTCTTTTTAATCAATTTTATGACGCTTGTAATTCTGATACCAAAACCAGGCAAAAACTGTACCAAACAACAATAACAACAACAGCAACAACAACTATAGATGAGTATCTTTCATGAATTTTTAGCAAATACATTCAGCAATGCCCAAAAAGACTTATATACCATTACCAAGCAGAATTTATTTCTGAGATCCAAGTTTGCTTTAATCTTTAAAAATCAATCAGTTCAATCCACCATATAAAAAACTAAAGAAAGATCACATGATCATATCAATTGATGCAGCAAAATACATTTGACAAAATTCAACAACCATTCATGATAAAACACAAACAATTAAACCTCTCAGAGAAACAGGAATAGAGAAAAACTTCCTCAACCTGAGAAAGAGTATCTATAGGAAACCTACAACTACCATTATACTTAATGGTGACAGATTAAATGCTTTTCTCCTAAAATCAGGAACAAGGCAAGGATCCCACGCTCACCATTTTTATTCAACATAGTGCTACAAGTTCTAACTGGTGTAATCAAGCTAGGACACAAATAAAAAGCATACAGTCCTAAAAAGAAGAAATAAAACTGTCCCTATTTGCAGGTGACAAGACTAGTTATGTAGAAAGAAATCTACAAAATAACTTCTACAACTAATAAGTGAGTTCAGCAAGGTCATAGTATACAAGATATATTTTTTAAAAATCTATTGCATTTTTATATACTAGCAATGAATGCATGGATACTAAAGTAAAAAATATAAAACCATTTATAACCACTCAAAAAATAAAATACACGTAAATCTAATAAAACATATAGGGGATGTGTATGCTTAAAACTACAAAATTCTGATGGAAGAAGTCAAAGAAGAGCGAATACATAGACACACTGTGTTCATGTGTTGAAAGACTCAACATAATAAACATGTCAATTCTCTTAAAATTAATACACAAGTGTAATCCAATTATTATCAAAATCGCAGCAAAACTTTTAGTAGATATAGACAAAATTATCCTAAAATGTAATGGAAAAACAAAGGAACTCAAATAGCAAAAATAAAATGATAATTATTCTAAAAATATATAGAGAAAAGCAAAGGAATAAGAACAGTTAAAACAATTTTGAAAAAGAAGGATTAAGTGGGAGGAACCAGTCTACCCAATTTCAAGACACTTTATAGCTGTGGTAATCAAGATTACAACTTATTGGCAGTGGGATAGACACACAGATCAAAGGAACAGAATAGAGAACCCAAAAATAAACATAGAAATATGCCCAGCTGATTTTTGACAAAGGTGCACAAGCATATGCAATACAGAAGACAGTCATTTCAATAAATGGTGCTGGGACAATTAGACATCCATAGACCAAAACAAAACAAAACAAAAACTTTGTCTCCTAAGTTAATAATTAACTCAAAATGGATCATGAACTTAAATGTAAAATGTAAATAAAACTTTTTTTAAAAAACCGTAGAATAAAATCTTTGGGATCTAAGACTAGGCAATGTCTTAGACTTGACATCAAAAGCATGATCCATGAAAGGAAAAAAAATGTAAAATATTTGTTCTGCAAAAGACTTCATTAAGAGGATAAAAATCAAGCCACTGCCTTGGCTAACATATTTGCAAACCACAAAGGCAACAAAGGACAAATATCTAGAATATATAAAGAACTCTCAAAACTCAAAGTAAATGAATAAACAGTCCAATTAGAAAATGGACTAAAGACATGAACAGAAATGTAATTGAAGTGGATAAATAGATGGCAAGTAAGCACATAAAAATATGTTCAACTTTATTATCCCTTGAAAATGTACAAACTAAAACCACAATAAAATACCACAACACACTTATGAGAATGGCTAAAGTAAAAGATAGTGACACCAAATGCTGATATGGTGTGGAGAAACTGTATCAATAGCTGGAATGTGAAATGTACAGCCCCTCTGGAAAGCAGGTAGCAATTTCTTTAAAAATTAAACATGCAATAGCCATGTGACCTAGTAATTGCTTTCCTGGTCATTTGTCCCAGAGAAATGAAAATTTATGTTCACACAAATACCTACACAACAATTTTTATAGAAGTTTTATTTGCAACAACCAAAAAGGAGGAACAATCCGGATGTCTTTTAATGGGCAAACAAACTGGAACATCCATGCGATGGTATACTACTCAGCAATATAAAGGAATGAACTATTGATACACACAACTGCCTGTATGAATTTCCAGGAAATTAGGCTTGGTGAAAACAAAATTCCAAACGGTTACATGCTGTAGGATTCCATTTATGTAACATCTTTAATGTAACAAAATTATAAAAATGGAGAACAGATTAGTTGTTGCCAGGGGCTGAGAAGAGATGGAGGAAGGAGAAAAGTCGATGTGGCTATTAAAGAGAAACATGGGGGATGCTTTTGGTGATGGAAATATTTTGTACCTTGACTGTATTGATGTCAATATCCAGACTGTAATATTGTACTATAGTTTTGCAAGATGTTACCATTAGGAGAAACTGGGTAAAAATGTATACAGTATCTCTGTGTGTTCTTTTTCACAAGTGCACATGAATCTACAGTTATCTCAAAATAAAAGGTATAATTATTAAGAAGGATAATAAGAAAATATTATGAACAACTTTATTACTATAAATTGAACAACTTAGATGAAATGGTAATCTTTTGCAAGACACCAACTACTGAAGAGAAATAGATAACTTGAAGAGTCCTATGTCTATTAAAGAAATTGAATTGTAGTTCAAAAACATCTTCAAAAAAAAACTCCAGGTCCGAAAGGCTTCACTGGTAAAGTCTATTAAGCATTTATGAAAAAAATAATATCAATTCTACACAAATACACAAAAAACATAAAAGAGGAGGGAAAATATTTCAACTCGTTCTAAAATGCTAACATTATCCTGAAGCCAAAGACATTATAAGAAAACTACAGATCCATATCCCTCATGAACATGGATGCAAAAATTCTGTACAAAATTATATCGAATGGAATCCAACAATATATGAAAAGGATGGTATATAAAAACAAGTGAGATCTATCCCAAGAATGCAAGGTTCATTTAACATTCAAAAATTAATCAATGTATTGCAATATATTAATAAACTAAAAAGGAAAAACCACATAACCATCTCAAATGATGCAGGAAAAGCATTTGATAAAATCCAACACCATTCATGATATAAAAAAATTCCCAACAATTTAGGAATAGAAGGAAACATCCCTAATCTCATATAGGACATTTGTAACACCTACAGCAAACATCATACTTATAATGAAAGATTAAATGCTTTATCCTTAAAATCAGGAAGAAGGCAATGATGTGTGCTCCACTACTTCTATTCAACATTTATCCGTATAATCAGGCAAGGAAAGTAAATAAAAGATACTCAGTATTTTAAAAAAGAAGTAAAACTATTTTTATTCATAGAGGACATGATCATCTATGTAGAAAATCCAATGAAACCTACTAGAACTAAAAAGTGAATTTATCAAAGTGGCAGAATAGAAGATCAAAAAACAAATATTATTGAAACTCTATATGCTAATTAAAATTTAAATTAAACATTAAATATTATTAAATATCATTAAAAATATAAATATGAGGGATAAATCTAACCAAAAGAATGTGAAAGTCCTAAACACTGAAAACTACAAAACATTGCAGAGAGAGATTAAAGATTGTCTAAATAAATGGAGACATATTCCTTATTTATGGGACAGAAGACTCGTTATTATCAAGATGCCAATATTCCCCAAACTGACCTGTGGTTTTAATGCAATTCAAACTAATTGTAGAAATTGACAAGCTTATTCTAAAATTCACATGGAAGTGCAAATGACCTAGAACAGCCAAAACAACTTTGAAAAAGTAGAAGAAACTTAGAGAGCTAACACTACCTGATTTTAAGATGTATTATAAAGCTATAGTAATAAAAAAAAAAATGTGGTATTATCATAGAGATAGAAGATCAACGACACAAAATAGAAAGTCCAGAAATAGACCCATACATTTAGAAACAGCTGCTTTTGACAAGTGTAAAGCTAATTCAGTAGAAGAGAAAAAAGATCTTTTCAACAAATGATGTGGCAATAATTGGATATCCATGTTATTTTAAATAGAAGGACTTCAATCCATATCTTGCACCACCATATGCAAAATTAATTCAAAATTTATCATAGGTCTACATTTAAGATTTCAAATTACAACATTTCTGAAAGAAATCATAGGAGAAAATCTTTGTGAGTTTAAATTACACAAAAAGATTTTGGATACAATACTGAAAATACAATGCAGAAAAAAAAACTTGATAAAGTAGACTTCATCAAAATTAGAAACTTCTCTTCAAGAGAGGATGAAAAGACAAGCATTACAGACTAGAAGAATAATGGCAAATCATATATCTGATGAAAGACTTTTATCCAGAATATAAAACAAACTCAAATTCAATAATATGAAATCAAACAACCTACTAAAAATGGATAAAATATTTGAACATCATCAGATGCAAAGAAGTGTATGAAAAGATGCTCACCATCATTAGACATAAGGGTAATGGAAAGTAAATCAGTGAGATTCCATTACACAAACTAATTATAATGATTAAAATTTAAAAACTGTACCAAACGTTGCAAGAATATGATGGAACTAGAACTCTCATAGCTGCTGGGGGAATATAAAATAACAGACCTTCTTGGGTAGAAAAGTTTGCCATTTTTTAAAAAATTATACAGCTGCTAACCACATGCTCCAACCATTGCACTCCTGGACATTTGTCCATGAGAAAAGAAAGCATGTGCCTATACAAACAGTTGTACACAAATGTTTTAGCAACTTTATTTGTATAGCCCCAAACTGGAAACAACCCAGATGTCCATCAATAGAGGAATGAATAGATAAGTTGTAGTAAATCCATACAACAGAATCCTACTCAACCATAACAGGAATGAAGTGTTGATACACACAACATGAATGAATCTCAGAATAATCATGCTGAATAAAAGAAGCCTGATAAAAAAGAGTACATACTTGATGATTCCATTGATATAACACTTTAGGAAATACGATCTATAGTGACAGAAAGCAGATCAGTGCTTGTTTAAGGATGGGCAGAGTGGGACTGAAGGGCAGCAGAAGGCCATGACGCAACTTTCTGGGAGGAAAGAATGTGTACATGACCCAATTCTGGTTAATGAGAATCAGAAAAGTTTGCTAAAAGCTCCTGGGAACGTTCTTCTTTGATCTTAAAAGAGAGCCATAAGAAGATACCTCTCCCTCTCCTCCATTCTCTCTCTTTCAAGGTCTCATTGTGAAAAAGAAAAGAAAGTATGTTGTCCAGTGTATAGCTGGAAGCCATCTTTTGACAAGGAAGAAAGCCAGCATGAGGAAATAGCTAACACAGAGATAGAAAAACAGAAACAAATGCCTTTGAGAGAAACAGAGCCAAAGTCCTCATTGCATTGAATCTCAAGTCTTCTTTATCTAAAGATTTTCAACTGCATGAGCTAATATTATTCCATAATTATTAAATCATTTTGAGTCAGAATTCTATACCTTGCAGTGAGAAACACCCTAACCAAGATAAGCATATTCTCATTTAAGAACCATATTAACAATTTATAATGTGCAATCAGAATGGAATTCTATTCCTGGTTTTAATTAAATTCCATATTAAAAAAAACATAGTCTATTTATATCTACAATGTGTAATGTTATTGGTGCTACAATATAGGAGATATCAGATGTTTATGCCTTCCCATAATCCATTTTCCTTCTTTTGAGAACAGCACTCCAATTTTATGAGTGAACTACCTCTCTGACACTCCTTAGTTCATATCTTTCAGGTGAGATAGACTCTCTTTGTCATGAGCAGTGGACACGTGATTCAAAGGGCATGAAAAGATGGGCAACTGAGCCCTGAAGTTCCCTTCCCAACTCCCACTCAACCCTATCTATAAACAAGAAAATGTTGGAGCAGGTAAGTGGGGGCATCTGGATGGGGCATTGGAGGTCACAGGCTCCAGGATCTCCAAAAGTAAAGACCCACTTTCACTCTTCTTTGTTTTGAGCATGCATAAAGCAAAAGTCTGAATTTCATGGTTCCTAGTGTAAGCTAGTCATGGGGGAATCTATGAATCCCTTTAGGAAATAACTACACTTGCTTGTTTATGTGTTTGTTTGTTTGTTGTGAGAGATAACCTAATCCAGTTGATGACAGATAATATGGAGGAGACAATATGCACCCATGAGATGAGTTATTCCTAGCTCCTGAAGCTAGGAAAGAGTCACTCCCTTGCACCCAGGGAGAAGAGAGAATTCCTTCCAAAGCTTCACCTGGATGTTGACAGATTGCCAGTTGGTTCACCACTGGCCCACAAAGAGCAGAAACCTTCTCCTTTGTAGATTTGCCACTGCATGAAAGACCTAACCACTTGACCTGTAATTATAGGTCAGTGTATACAGAGCCTGAAGTCTGAGCAGGAAATGGAAAATAACAACTTTCCCTTATAGAACTAGCAAGCCAGAGAGGAAAACCAAGATAAACATTTCAAACAGTTTTTTTATTGAAACAGAACTGTTGGAAGAATCTGATAAAACCTTTTTAAAAAATGTAATAAAATTACTCAAAAAGATATAATTAAAGTTTAAGCAACTCACAATTAAATATATGATACATGCTATTATATAATTAGAGAAAAAATCAATTAAAATATATGTACTAACTCCATTTTTTTCTTCACAATGTATTCATCATGACTGAAATAACTAAAATGAAATAGCTGATGGAAATAATTAATTGAAGTGTTGCACAACATGTTTTTAAATTAATGCATTGCTGAGGTGGCATGAAAGTTAAGAATTTGTACCATCCCCAAACTGAAAGCAAGAATAAACAGCTGAGAAATTGCCTGTCTAGATCTTGTCACTGTGTAAAAAGAAAAAATTCTCTTCTGAGAATTCATAACCATTCACACTGTATGTGCAGATCAAAAACACTGGAGAAGGGAATTTAATTTAAAGTGTTCCCAAGTTAATAATGTCCCCAGAGTATAAGTCACAAGAAACATAAATATTTTTTGGAGTACTCAGTTTCAATCTGCTTCAAAGAATTTCCAAAGATACAGTTTCAAGAAATATAAACAATTTATTATTTAAAGTCAGTTGCAGTATTAAATAGCAAATAAGACGAAGCTAAAGAGAGAATTGGTGAACTGGAAGATACATCTAAAAAGAGAATTAGTCAATTGGAAGATAAATTTAAATAAATTATCCAGAATAAAATCCAAAGAGATAAAGAGATGCTGAGACATAAAAGTTATAATAACAACTTTTATAATAGTGTTATTATTAGTAATAACTAGTACATACCTAATTAAAATTCCAGAAGAAGAGACTAGAGAAAATGGAGGAAAAGCAATATCGGAAAAGATAATAGACTAGAATTTTTCCAAAACTGTTGAAAAATATTAAATCCTGAGATCCAGGAAGCCCTATTTAAACAAAAACAATAAACTCCATGTAGGGTGTATAAAAGTAGACCAAATCTACATTTATCACAAGAAAATCAGAATAAAAAAAAGAAATCAGAAAAGTAGCAAACAAGCTGATCCAGGTTGACGTCTTAAAAGCAACATTGAAAATTAAAGAAAATAGAATGAAATCTTTAATGAGTAAAGAGAAAGTAATGCCTAATCTAGAATTACACAATCGATGAAACAATTTATTAAGAAAAACAATAAAATATAGATACCTGTAACGAAATGACACTAAAAAAAATCCTAAAGTATAAGATTTGCTACTTGAACATAACCAGATTGCACTGTGAGAAAAAGGTGACTCATATCGACAGTATCGTTAACTCAGATATAATTGCACCTGTATTCTAAAGGTTGAAGGACTGGTGTTGCTATTTTCTGAAGTGACTTTTAAGCAGAGACTGGAAGGAAGTGAGAGAGTCAGCCATGTGGATATCCCCAGGGTATTCCTAGAATGGAAAACAGCATGTGCCTCAGCTCCGGGGGGCGTGGGGGAATATGCTTAGTGTGTTCAAGGAGCACCAAGCAGACCTTTCCTGAAACAGAGCGAGGAACCAGCAGAGTGGTAGGAGAGGTCATCACAGAGTCAACAGACATCCAAACTATGAAAGGCTGTTTTAGATCATTGTAAGGACTTCAGTACTTGTGCTTATAATCGAGGAAGCCATTGGAAGATTTTGAACTGAGAAGTGACTTGATCTGAGCAAGGGGACGAAATGCCTTAGATACAATTTAGGTTCAAATCACCACAAATTATTTTTCCATGGACTAATGTAACCTGGTACTAAGGAGGTTTTTGGCTGATCCAGTTTGATACGTGAATAGAATTTAAGAGAGAATAGATATTATACGTGCCCTTTAGGGGAGACTCTCTTTCCTGTTTATAACTTCCATCTAACAGGCTTTAAAAAGGAACTGAGTTGCCGAGTATTTAAGGTCACACTCTGTGATAAGGACTGCAATGTGTTCTTTATAGCACTTCCATCATATACTGATGTTGCCAGGCATTATACCTTTCTATTGCCAACAGCTTCTTTGTCCCTGTAAGGAGGAATAGGCTACAGAATGAGCTTGCGTGTCCCACATAACTGACCACACTTAAATTCTTTTTTTGAAGAAATTTTAGATTTGCCTTCTGTTCTGGATACCCTGCATTTGCTCATCCAGGTCCCCTTTCCACTTCTCTCCATCCTGCTTTGTGCCACCTGCTGCCATTTGGGTCCTCCTAACAGGAAACTTTGGAGACGTGAATGGTGCTGGGCAGAGGCTGGGTAATATATTCTACTGGCTCCCTCCCTGCCGTGCGGTGCGCTGGACGTGGCTAGTTTCTCTAGTGAAGTGCCCAGCTCTTCTCTAAAATTCTTCTACGGCTATGAGCTCTTTCTGGGTTCAGGCACCATTCTCCTTTCTTGCCCCTTTAGGTCTGGGAGTAGTACAGACTCCCTGCTGTTGTCATTTCCTGGTTTGCTCTCCCTTATTGGTGTCCTTAACTCTGCCTCAACTCCTGGAAATAATCCCTTCACTAAAGTCTCATTAATGACTTTTGAAGGTACTGTCTGTTGTCCATCCACAGTCAGATTGATACGCGGAGTAAGTTCAACCAGTATTTATCAACTTTGCTTTTCTTTTTATGTGCTTTACTTTATAATTTTATGACATTATATTTTGAAATTTTCACATTCTTTCATATTCAAAATTCAACACCAACTCAACGACCACTTACTCAGTCTAATACAATTCAATACTATGAGCTAAATGCAATGGCTCAGGTACCACAAAAGCAATTAAGAGAAGGATCTTAGGCAACTCTGGGGTTCAAAAAAGACTCTACTGAGAAGGTGAGTAGGGCTTAGCCACCTGCAGCCTAGGGCAGCCACTTTCTACTCAAGAATTGGGGGTCTCACTGCACTACGGCTAGCTACTTACACTGTCTTACTCCAAACTTTCTTCAGGGTTCCCCTGTTTCAGCAGATCTAATGACATCTGCCTGCCACTGTGCAGGCACACACATAGACACGCTTATAAAAGGTTAACTCTCAGAGCTCTCACCTCTTCGCTCTTCCTCCTCACTTCTCACACGAAAAGACTTATCCCCCATCCCTTCATCTAGACTGTGATCTCTGCATGTCCTGCTTCTCTTTTCTTCTGGCACCTTGCTCTTTTATTAACCCTCTTTCTCTTATTAACTCAACGAATTCATTAAACCATCTCAAATAAAGGAGGAATCACACCAACTTCCCTTTCCTCCCCTCTCACTCCAAACTCTTCATGAGATTCTTTTGCATTTACTGCTTTCCCTTTTCCATTTCCCACTCAGTTGTCAGCCCCCTGTAATCTGATTCTTGGCTCTCACCATTATATTGAAATTACTCCAAAAAGTAACGTAGGACCACAGCAACTGCTATCTAATGCCATTTTGAGAAAGAATAAAGTTTCCTTTTCTTCCAAACAGAGTGAGTAGGGTGAGCAAAGTGTTTCTTCCCTTAGCAGCACAACCATCCCCTGTAGCCATGCTTGGAATTTAATACTTCCCAAAGTCACTGTCTCTTCTCATTGTCACCTTTAGAAACTATCTGCAATATTTGATACTATTGAGCATTGTTGGACACTTGAAACTCTTATCTTCTCTGATTTTCCAAGCCTTCCTCCTGACTTTGATGGCCTTTAAGCATCTCTCCCCGCGACCCCAACACACACACACACACACACACACACACACACACACACACATTCCAGAAATAAAATTATTCATCAAATTTCTGTTCTTGGCCCTATTCCCTTCCAACTTTCTGGTCACTAATGTTTCAGAAACATTCTCATGACGACAATATCTTTGCCCTTATCTCTCAATTTAGATCTCCAACCTTATGTCTCTGAGCATCAGGCTTGAATTTCCAATTGGACATTAGCCATTTCCATGTGGACATCTCATTGATCTTATTGTACTTAACATGTTGAAAACTGAATGCATCGTATTCCCACAGACTCTTTCTTAGTTATGATATTACCATTCTAAGCACTCAGACTAGAAAACTCAGAGCTAGTTATCTCTCACTCAAACTGCATATATAAACTAGAAACATGTCCTGTTGACTCTTTTCACCTGAGTAGTTCATTTATTTAGGATATATTTTGCTATAAAATCCTTTGTTTATCGCAGTATATTTTTGGTAAATTCCAGGATAATTATTGTCTAGAGACAGCAAAAGAATATTATTTTGTGATTCCTTCTTACCTCCTCAGCGTAGAGGATAAATGCCAGGACTTCTACATCTTCCACAAACCACAACTTCTCTCCTATCACCTGCATCTTAGCCTCCTGAATATGCATGCCAAGTGGACTTACGTTCAAATCCTGACTCTCCCATGCCCTTTTCTTCCTGAGTCTCTTTATATACGGGATATGCTCTTGTGGCCAATTCTTTGGTGAAACAATATGTATTTCCCCTCTTTCCATTAGGTATGTGGTTTACATTTTTTAAAAAATCAATTAGTCTTTTTGAACATTTCTTTATTATTTATGGAACAAATTTTAAGTGTTATGAATATACTTTAGAGATGTGCTATTAGACAAAACAATTTTTGACTGGTGGGTGCCTGGGGAAAAAAAAATCTAGATTTCTTTTTACATTAATTATTTCAAGGTACAATTCCACTTAAGTCTTTTTGTTACAATGTTATAAACTCAGACCTTGTAAGTCTCACTCCCCCTCATCTGTCTGTCTTCTTTCTTCTGATCATTTTGCTATTGTATCATACCTACCATTCCAACATCCACTACATGCTATCTTCTTCATCAAGTTTTCCTGAAAGAAACAACAGTATTCATAATAATAACCAATATAAATGCGAGTTTCCTGAGCATGTGGCACTTTGGTCTGCACTTCATGTGCATGATCTCTTTAGACCCTTACAATAGCACTACAAGGCGGGCATAACTATCATCCTATCTTACAGATGAGAAAAAGAAGGCCGGAACAGTTATGCACCTTGTCCAGGGTCACATAACTACTCAGGGCAGAACAGGAGTGAATTATTTTCTGTGAAGGGCACAGTCAGGCACTGGCTTCCAATCTGAAGGTAGCACCTGTTTTCCTCAGTCCGAGAGCTTAACCACCAGGCACAATGCAAGCACTGTGGTCTCTCTCCCTACCTATGCCTAAGCATTTGCTTAAACCTCCATGAAGGCATTTACTGTACTCTGCCTCATACTATAATTACACGCACTCTTTTGTGTTTTGTGAACTCTTTGAAGGCAGTGATGATAGTGCGTAAATATTCATTTGAATTGATAGAAAAGATGCTAGTATCCTTAAGACCAGTGACATTCTTCTTGTAAATTTATTGTCTCATTTCAGTGTGTCTGCATTGCCAACGGAATAAAACTCTGGATTCTGCATATAATCTCGAGAGGAAGATGATCTCTACGCCCTCTTCTGTTGATTTTACTCTTGGTGATATGACCCATTACACAAATCACTTTTGTCCTGGCTATTATATGAGGTCATTCTTCCTGGCTTTATATTGCGAGCAGAGATTACATCTTCTTTTTCTTTTGTAACCACTTATACAGGCTAATTGAGTGCTCCGTCAATAAGACCTGTAACTGCAAGCACAAGACAGAATATGGCAAGCCTTTTAAATGGAGGTGTAATGAAATACTCCACTATCAACAAGGAGAGATGCCACTATTGTGTGCCCCAGTAGTCAACAGTGCAAGCATAGAAGTCCCTTAAGCCCACAAGGAAATTAATTTCAAGTCTTTTTTCTTAGACTAACTTTATGTTTGTAAAACCTTTTACATTCTTTATCTCCTATTTGTTTCTAGACCTCTGTGAGGCAGGATTGTAATAATGTAACATATATGCATAATGCAACATATAAGTTGTTACTTATGTATGTATACATACATGTGTTAATCTACTAACTTGTGTTGCTATAACGAAATACCAGACCCTGTGGTTTATAAATAGAAATTTACTTCTCATAGTTCAAGATCAGGGTGCCATCATCGTTGGGTAAGGGCTCTCTTCCAAGTCACAGACTTTTAATTATATCGTCATACGATGGTAGGGAGCAGCTGGCTCTCTTGGGTCTTTTTCATAAGGGCACTTATCCAAATCCTGAGGGTTCTGCCCTCATGACCTAATCACCTCCCAAGTGCCCTGCCTCCTAATACCATCACCTTAGGGGTTAGGAATTCAACATATGAATTTTGGGGGAATGCAAATATTCAGATCATAGCAATACAACATACATAAAATGTTATGTAAAGCTATTCTAGAGCTCATCATATGAACTATAATGTTATGATTATTGTACAGGCAAAGAAACTGAAACTCATACAAAGCAGTACTTGGCAAAAATTACACAGATAATTCAAGGCAAACCTAGGATTCCAACTCAAGTCTGATTTCAAGTCTACTCAAGTCTTTCCATTTTATCTTACCTAACAGCTGTGGTCTGAGTGTTTCTAAGCATGTTGAGGTGCCTTCGTGACCTGAAGCAAGTTCTACCCTTTACAGAAATATAGTTCACTCCTGTCCACAAGATGGGTCTGAGTTTGCAGGGCTCAGATGTATAATTTTGTATTTGTGAATCCCCTTCACACACTATATAATCTCTCATTGTCAATGGACACACTATATAGATCTCAACCTAACAAACTTCTGGACACTGACATTTATAATACTCAGTTTGAAAAAGGAAATTCATGTGATTTCAAAGATTTAGTGATAAACACAGTACAACTTTTATAAACTTGATGCCTAAAATTCCACATTTAGGCTTTTTTTTTCATTATACTCTGATAATGGCAAATGCCCTCTGACACCTAATTTGTAAGAAACACTCCTGGAAGCAGGTGTAGAGTAAGTATTGGGAAACAAAGCAGCAATGCAGAAAGGTTAACTGATAAGCCAAAAAGAGTAGACTGGGGGCTTTTATACTTTTGTCTGCTTAGTGTATTTGATTGTGTCCCCCTCAAAAATATGTCCAAGGCCTTATCCTAGGTACATATGAGCATGACCTTATTTGGAAATAGGGTCTTTGCAGATTAATGAAGGTAAAATGAGGCTATACCGGATTGAGGTGGGCTCTAGGTCCAATAACTGGTGTCTTAATACGAGAGAGAAGAAGGTGATTTGGATACAGAGACACAGGCAAGAAGGCCATGTGAGGACAGAGGCAGAAATTGGAGTTACGCAGCTAAAAGCCAAGGAATACCAAAGATAGCCGGGAGCTACCAGAAGCTAGGAAGAGTCAAGAAACGATTCTTTCTTGGAGCCTTCAGAGGGAGCATGGGTCTGCTGACACCCTGATTTCCGATTTCTGGCCTCTAGAACTGTGAGAGAATCAATTTCCATTGTCGTAAGCCACCCAGTTTGTGGTAACTTGTTAAGGTACCTCTAGGAAACTACATACTCCTGCCTAACACCCAGCCCTCAATTTTAAGTCCACTCTATTGGATAATTTTGAGTTTGAAATTTAATTTAATGTTTTTCACTAATTAACACCTTTTACTTGTTCCCAATATGTCACGCTGGCTCTATTCTTCCAACAATCCAACCCTGTCTGTCCATTCTTTCGGCAACAGGCTATTCACTACCCCCTCAACGCCTCAACCCCATGCCTGGAATGAAGAGTGTGGCTGTTCACACCTGCTCCACAAACAAGAAAAAAACACCACCACTCCTCTAATACTTGGTTGTTTCATGGGAGTTTGCACTATTTATGCTCATGTCAGTGACCAAAAAATATATACAAAGGATATATTAATCTAAAATACAGTATTGGCGCAATTTCTAATAATGTCCCATACGTAATAACGCAGTGTTTGTAAAACAGTCTTCAGTCTTCATAAATCGCCTGAATTACAGCTGTTCAAACAGCCTGTGGGAGTTAAACGAAATCCCTTGAACGTAGATTGTTGGTTGGTCCCCAAGGTCATTGCAGAGACTCACCCCGGACCCAATCAAACGGATCTCTACTTCTCCGCCAAACACTCCACCAAGAAGATTCTTATAACCTTGGGGAGGTTGGGGCAAGGGCGAGGAGGACGACTAAAGGGAACATGGCCAACTTGCTAGGGGCAATCCAATGTCATAGCAACACTGCCTGGTGATGGCTTGATGACCTATGTTTTAAAATATGCAGTTGTCACAGTGGTGAGATAATGAACTCTAAAATATCCACTCAAAGTTTCTCATTGAGGGAGCTAAACTACCCCAGGGTATCCCCAGCCCGTGTCTAGCGCAATGCCTGGAAAGTAAAGAAGCTCAGATCTAGTGAATGGTGGGATGCCTGCTGGACGTTCCAGCAGCGGTCTCTCCAGAAAAAAAAGAAAAAGAAAAAGAAAAACTCCCTTCTGTTGGATCAATATTTCTTTATGAGCTGTGGACCAAAACCACTGCTACCACCATCACTATAATTCTATCCACCGTAATTATCATAATGCCCTGTAGATGGGAGTTCAGAATAAGTCCCAACCAAGTTACCGAAACTCAGATGCTCAGACTGCGCTGGACAGAAGTCGGTTATATCATAGAAATTCCACTTTAATTTGTGAAAAGATTTGGGTGTAACTGAGACAATTTAAAGGGAACAGACAGATGAGATTTATTTTTATACAAGGCATGCTTAGCTCCACGCCGACTCATCATCCTCTCCAGGTGCTTGGGCCTGTCCTTAGGGGCTCTGGACCTCCCGAATCCAACAGCCAGCCCTACGCCACCGCCTCCGTGCCGCCTGCTTCCCGGGGCAATCGGGCCCCGGTGGCGCTTCAGGGGGCGTCCCTGGCCGCTCCAGCCCTCGGGGCTCCGGGAGCGCCGGCCCGGGAGCAGGAGCTCCGCAGGGGACTCCGGCGTCCGGGCCTCGGACCGCGCGCCTCGTTCTCCGCCCCGAAGCGGCCCCGAGGGGCGGGAGCCGAGCGGGGCTGCGGGGCCGAACCGGGGGCGCACAGCGGCCCCAGAAGTGCGGGCTTCCCCCACCCCCGGTGGCGACCCCACCTCCCGCCCCCGCGGCGTGCGCGCGTGTGTCCGTCTGTCTGTCTTCTCGCTCGACGTCAGTGGGAATTTCCAGCCAGGAAGTGAGAGAGTGAGCAAGACAGAGAGACAGAGAAGTGCACCAGCGAGCCGGGGCAGGAAGAGGAGGTTTCGCCACCGGAGCGGCCCGGCGACGCGCTGACAGCTTCCCCTGCCCTGCCCGTCCGTCGGGCCTCTCCTCAACGCCGCCGCCCTCGGCCTGCGCCCCGCCGCCGGCCCCTCTCCGAGACCCCGCGCAGCCCAGGCCAGAGCCGCCGCGGCCGGGAAGGCGGCGCCGCCGCGGCCCGGCCACCGCGCGCCCCGCGCTTCCCTCCGCCCGCGCTGCGACATGGCGCGGCGCTGACTGGCCCGGCCCGGCGAGACCGCGCGCCCTCTCGTCCGGACCCGATCAGACCCGCACTCGGACGTGCTTTGGCCCCGGCCGGCCTCCGCCTCCTCCTAACGCGGCCCCGAGGCCCGCGCCGCCCCGGAGGGGGAGCCCGCAGGCGCCGGGAGGCCGAGCGCGGACCCGCCACCACGGTAAGCCAAACTCGGGCAAGTGGGGGCCACGCCGGGGACTTGCGGCCCGAGTCCCGCCACCTACCCGCCCCGCACCCCTCCAGCCCTGCTAGGACTTCCTCATTCCTGCGATAGCCGCTACCCTGGACCCTAGGAGGAGGTTGACAGGAGTTAAGAGATTGGCGAGAGGGGGGAAAGGCACATCCGGACTTGGCGGGGGCCAGTCGGCCCGAGGGCCACGGCTGCCCGGGCTGCCCTTTCTCTTCCCGTCCTTCCGCCAGGCGGGAACGGAACCAGAGGGGAACTCTGGCAAACTTTTTTTAATCCTCACCCCCACTCCCTGCTGCGGGGTGGCTTTAAGGTTGAGGTGCGCTTGGGCGCGAAGGAAAGAGGGGAAGGTGGTTGGTGCAGTGCTGAACCAGATTTCACCTAAGGGCGTTCCATGAAATGAAAGCAGAAGTGCATGGCAGTCCTCTCGGCTGGGGAAGCCCTCCCCAGCTCCCCCAAATTGAATAGGACAGCCTTATTCCTTCAAAAAAGAAGCCCCCACTTCACACACACACACACGCACCAGGACATAATATATTCACCTACTATAGGATCTGGACATTGGTTTTCAAAAAAAAAACGAGGGCCTGAGACTGATCTCCAGGGCCTGGCATTTGAGAGAGAAAAGAAATTACCTATTTAGATCACTTTTTGGACACTCTGATTATGAAACACTTGGAAAACGGTACCATGTGTTGTGCATGACCTCTAAAACAAAAAAATGCTATAAACAAAGCCTAGCCTAGATCCAAGTTTTCTCATGGTCTTTAAAAATAAATAAATACTGATGGAGGTGTTTGCCCTGATTTATTGGCCTATTCTGAAACTTAAATGGGACTTAATGACACAGTATCTGATTATCAAGATTTAAGACATTTTCATGGATTTGTTAAGTAGGGTTTTTCAGCACTGCAGCTTATTAAATAACTATATTTAACTTACAGATTTTGTCATAAAGCCCATAATCTGAGAAAATGACTACAGTATTACTAAAACACTCAACAGCCCTGGCATACAAATGTTCTACAAACTGATGAGCTTTGGAAACCCTAAAGTTTGAGATCAAGATGTTCAGTGCTTATTTTTCTAGCAATACCTCAATTGAGTATTCTTGAGCACTTTGAATTGCATTAGCGTTTGTTAAAACTTTAAAAAGGAATCTTGATTAAAATAAAGCCCTTGGCTGAATCATGTTGTTTTCCTGATTTTAATATTGTGCTTTCTAGAAATGAATTCTTTTACTATTTCATGCACTAAAGAATTTTGGAAATGATTTAAAGCAAAGTATTTTTTTGAGCTTATGAACTTGGGAAGCCAGGAAATAAAAAGACTTGTTTCTTGTAGCCTTTTACATTGATCACGTAATTAAATTGCTACAGTGAGAAGAACATACATGGTAAATGTAAACATGAAATCTCCTGAAATTGTTTATCCATATTGATATACCTGCAGCTCCTCAATGCCTCCTGGAGCTCGTTTAGATAAAATGTCTTCCTGGGCCACAGCCTACTGGACAAACGTGAACACAAAGGAAGACTCATTATGTGTAGATTTAATGCTGGCACCGAAATACTGCTTATTGTGAAGAGTAAACCACTTCTAAATTGTTGAGAAGACTTTTTAAGGGAAATACTATAATCCAGTTGGGGTTGGGGGCAATTGGAAAGTCTATTATTTTTGTTTAGTAATTTCAATTTTGTCTTATGTTCGGCAGTTGGCATTCACATCAGCTGAATAAATGCCTCTATTTTTCAAACCCAGTTAGTAAATACTGGAGTATACATACAAAAATAGTTGTTCCCCTTCTTAAGCTCTGCTTTGATCTTTGCACTTCCTTCTTCTACCTCTTAAAACAAAATTGTCTGTGATGACTGAGTTGCAGTTGGTAAAAGCTCAATTAGTCAGAAATAGGCAGAATTTTAGATTTAGTGATTGTATTCCTCAGAGACGTATTTCTCTTGTCATGTTCCTTGAAACAATTTGAAGCTAGTTTGAGAAACAAATACATATGCAGGTTGTTTTTACCACTGCTTTCATACTTCCAGATAATTGATGAAATAAGTTTTAGTAGTACCTGATTTTCAGGTACTGCTTATTGTGGTAGATAGAAGGTCTAGATAAGGAATTGGAGGCTATAGGAATCTGGGACTCTCATTCAATCAGCAGGGCCTCATTTTCTACCCAGTATTCCCCTGTTCACAAGAGGTGAAAGTTCTGGCTTCTGAGGGGAAGTGGTTACTTCATAACCTTCAATTAGTTTGAACTTAGGAGAAGAAAGAACAATAGTTGACATTTTAAAACAATACATTTTAAAAAATGATATCTGAGTTTCCATATGGATTTTTGATAGTCAAAATATGATCTTTTTCTTCTTCAGAACTTATTAGTAGGTGTCCTGTTCTGAACATAGAGATGACTGCAGTAGAAAGTGTGTCTGGAAATGCAGAGCTGTTTAACCAATAGAGTAACTATTCAAATTATGCTCTTCTAGTCTACAAATTGAACATGAATCACATTAGCAGGAATGGATACATAAGAATCAATGGCTAAGCAAAATTTCTTATGAATTTACCTTACTTAGAAGGAAAGTTGCCTTGTTTGCTTGATTGGTTTTCTGTTTATATGACTCATAAAAGGTGGCATGATTGCTATATGCTGTAAGAAGAGAAGGAGAAGAAGAAGGAAGGATAGAATTTTAGTGCTGGAGGACACTTTCAAATGTTCTGTTTCTACATCTACGTTTATGTATGATATGAGTTCATTGACAAACGCTTTCTTGGTAACCAGTAAACCACATTGAAGCAGTTTACCCTGCTTTCTGGGAATTAACTCTCTTTGCACACTTGTACCTCTCATAAGTACTGAACTCAGTATAGTATTTTTAGAGTTGAGCAGATAAATCTGCAGAAGCATATATACCTCCTTGAGTTGACCCTGTCACTCCTTAGTTGACCTTGAGGTTTGAAGAACTAGAGGCATTCAGCTTCAGAGAGGACTGTTTGGACTTCTGGCATGGTCCTGCAAGTTAGTTTGGCTCTGTGTGTGTGTGTGTGTTTTTCATCAGAAAAGATTAATAATTGAAACCAGGTAATTTGGTAGAGTTAATAGTTAGGGTAGCATAACCAAGACATTTATCTTTATGATAGTTCATTAATAAGTATCCAGTGCCACACTGTTAGATTTTTTTTTTAAAGTAGCATTCTTTTCATGATGATAAAATTGCTCTATACCTTTGGTCTCTACTGTATTAGAGAAGGTGTTCCTCAGTGCAAATTAATCTGTCTTTTGTATTTTCCAATGAAGTTGGTAGACCTACCCTTGAAGATAAGCTAATAGTATGGAAAATAAATTGTGAAATAAAATCTTATTGCTTCACTACAAATAACTTAAAGCCAACAGTTTTGCACAAAGTATGTAATATAAGGTATGATTTGTTAAAGATTATAGAATCCTCAAGAGTATAGATTATGGATGAAAATACTTGTTTAATTTAGAGTATTAATCATAAAAATATTATTTTAAATTTTAAAAAGAAAACAATTATTATTCTCTTCTTATATTTTCTGTAGTAATTAATAGATTTAATTATCAGTAATACAAGTTTCATCTGCTTTAATCTGTTGCCTGTTTTTGAAATTAGAATAATGAAATGGGTGCTTTGGTTCCCCATTACTTTTCATTTACATTTCACCATGAGGCCAAAAAATCTTATAACCAGCTTTTGTTATGATCCATACTTTCAACAGATAGTAGTAAAATTTGAAGTACCTATAGACTCAATTTCTATAGACTGAAAAAAATAATCTGGCTGATGGAGCTTTAAAGAAGAATGTGAAGATTCTATATGGCTTATTCTTTAAGAGCCTCGGTATAAAAAAATAATAATAAAAAGGATAGGAAAAGAGCTATATGAAAGAATCAAAATCCTGTAGTTCCAGTTAAAAAGAAATATCTAATCTATACTGCCAAATATCTGACACTTAACATTGTACTTATTGGTACATACTGAGCAATCTGTAACTATTTTTTGAATGAACAAATGACGTAAGTTTTGTTTTGTTTAAAAAAAAGGGACAGCCGATTTCTGCAAGGAACAAAAATTAGAGTATTTTGCTTTACCTTTTGGAAGGAAAGAAGCCAAAACTAGTTCTTACTTCCTAGATATTACATTCTTATCTAAAGAGCACTTGAAGTTTACTAGAACAGATAACTTATTAAAAAGTACCCAGTGCCTTCCAAAAGGGAAGCATTTCATTCTGAAAGACAAGTTTATGAACTAGGAAAAAAAATGCCTTTTTGTTTCAAAGTTATAAAGACATTTATCAAACAAGGTAACAAAGTAATTGAAATGATAAAAGGTGCTTGTACAAGTAAAAAAATGTAACTTTTTGGATAAGCTAGAATTTCTGTGATCTCCACTGAAACTGATTTCAATACTAGTATCTCCAAAAAAAGGAAACAATGCTGCAAGCACTGCTTTATAAAATCCAAAGCTTGTTCAAGCCTATCTAAATTAATCAATCAAAAAGTAAAAACAAATACAGAGTGCCAAAAAAATGTATACACATTTTAAGAAAGGAAAAAACTGTATTAAAAGGGTAATAATATATACCAATAACAAAAGATGAATACAAGTCCTGTGTATACACTTTTTTGGCACCCTCCCCCACCCCCTGGTATATTAAGACATCCAGAATTAAATTCTTATCACCTATAAGAAAAATGGGAGGGGGGAATTTATTAGCTGGAATACCTCAGGAACAAGCAGGCAGTTAGCAAGGTTTCCTGTACTTTCCCATTTCATACTTTAATGATTTTGCAACACTATAAAACCTGGGCTTCATTATGGCAGGGACTTCTTATTTCTCACTAGTAGCAGTTTCAGAAAATTGTCCTTGAAATTCTGACTCTAACCATTTATTCTGTGTGGACACAATGAATGAAATGAAGTCTACCATCCAGAGTAGAAAAGAGCACGCAGCAGCACTCCCAGTCCTGGTGTTATTGTGCCCCAGGGAGAGTCACAACCATTTTATTGAAAACTGCTGACTTCAGTCCACTCTGCTTTGCTGCCCACCTAATTCTGGTCCTGATCCTGCCCTCTTTTGAATCACTTACAAACATACACTCACGTTTAAAAAGTTAATTTTAAAGTGGTTTACAAATACATAGATGTATAATCATTTTTGTTGTTGCCAACAAACTGAGGCAAAAAATGAAATGTTTACTTATATAACAACTGCATTGTAAAGGTGTCAGTCATTGTTGAAAAGTACTCTGAAAGCAGCAGTGCTTGTTAGTTAAAATAATAAAATAGTCAAAGTACTCTGCCTGTACTTCCTTGTGAGAAGTCGCCAGGGAACCATAAATGTTGCTGTGTTTCATTACATAATCAGCTCAGTCTACAGCTTCTGGGCATGAAGAGAAGCATAAACAAAATCACAAAGTTATAGCATTGTTCTAACCTTTCCCATACTTGTCAAAAATGTATGGATAATTCATGTATTCCATAGTGGAGAATAAAGCTATTGGATGTTGCTTAGATTTTAGTCTTTTAGTAAATGAGGCTCACTGGCATTTGTAGGCAAGATTTACTTTTTGCTAACTTGAACCAAAAAAATACAAAACCTGCATGAAGTTAAGCACACCTCTTACAAAGAGTTTAATTAACATTTTTAAAATAATTTGATTGCTATAATGAATTCTTTATCAAAATAGCAGTTGTTTTAAAAATTATTATTATTATTCATTATTATTTATCACATCATTTGGACTAAACATACTATATTTCAATGTCGTGGCATACCTATCTCTCATCTGCAGAAATCAATTCTAACATATATCAAGCATGAAAGTAGAAAAATTAAAAGTGATGACAGAATCGCTAATCAACCCATCTATTGGTTCTGTGCCCAAGTCTGCAGTTCATTTAAAAAGTGAAAATAAATTACTTAATTGTCTTAGAAAATATGCCTTCCAAGATAAGAATTTTAGGAACGGAGAGAATGACTATTTTTTGATGTTTTAAAATGAAATCCTGATACATATTTTATTGATAACTTGAAGAACGTCTTTTTCTGCCAAACCTTAATTTAGGTGTAGGCTTATTGTTTAGGATTTAACCATTTATTGGTTTTTGATCATTAAGACTTGACGTATAAACTTCCGTGTCTTTTTCTTTCAAATGGGGGCGAGGTGTGGTGATGAGGTCAAGGAAAAGAGTCCCTTACAATTTACAGCATCTAGCATGATGATGTCTGTATAATACAAGCATCTTTATGACTTAGACAGTTAAAATAAAGAAGATGTGAAAGGATGGAAGAAGTATGATGGCTCTTCATGTATAGCTAGTTCCATACCATATCATTCAATTCATTCATTTATTATGCTAATATATAAAAGGATGTAACTTAAATAGTGTGTGTGTGTGTGTGTGTGTGTGTGTGTGTTTCACACCTATAAATCTTGAAAAATTTGATCAAAGGATCATGAAAGCATAGGTAAAGGTTTAGGGGGAGAGTCCTCTATAAAATTAGATCTTGAACTTTATTATTGACTTGAATGTGAAAAAGAAAAATAATCTAGAAAGTGAATCAGAATTCCAGAGAAAATGGTAAATTCTATATCTCATGGATGAGAATGAGGATCATAATGAAAGATGTAGAGATAGATTGCTCTTGAATAGAACTTTTTTACACGCTGTGGATTTCACTGTGGATTGTCCTCTTTTGAGAAAAGAGGTCATTTCCCCCGCATTCTGAAAACACTTTAGAAGTCAGTTGTGATTAAGCAAACCTCAGTACACCTGGGAAATTAAAATCAGAAGCATGGTATATGACAACAATTAAATGTACTTCCTTGCTCTCATGCCATTCATTTGATATAATGTCTTTATGGTTTCTCTCCATGTGTTTACCCAGTTTCCCGTTTTACACATTTAACTGAATTTAACAAGCACACCTTAGACCATTTCAGTATTTCCTGACTATTTTAAAACATTAACCTTATTGGTCATTTACCCTGAAGTTCTTTTGTAGAGTGGGCAGGGAGAGTATCCCATTTCTCTTAGAAAGTCCTCTGCAATAGCCAAATTGGTATTAGTCCAAGTTGCTTAACGAGGTAGTACAATCCTGTGTTGAAATAGATGGCTGATTTGGGGGGCAGGTGTGCTACATTTACTAAATATCTGTTGTACTGAAGGAGTCCAGTCATTCAAGACAAGCCACAGAAAACAACAATTATTTCTAATATTGCAGAGGCACTGGATATTTCTGAAATGAATCTCTGTTGTCTGCAGGAGCTGATGTCTGCACACCTCACCTCCCACCCTTGCTTCTCGGCTATCCCCTATTTCTCGTATCATCCACGTCAATTTTCAGTTCCTTCTCCATGTTGTCTCACTTTGAATGCCTCTGCAATTGTGTGCCCTGTGTGAGGAGTACCCTTTCCTTCCCAGCTAACTCCTAAACCTTCAGGCATGATTCAGGCATCACCATTTCTCTCTCCCTCCTCTACCCATTCTCCTTGGCCTATTCGTAAAGAGTTATGTGCCCCCCATTCCATGTTCTCTTGACTTCTTATGCTTTCCAGACAGAAAACATCTTGAGGGCAGGGACTTTATCTTACTTTTTAATTTGCACAGCACCTGGTAGGTTTGCTGAATGAATAAGGACGTAAACTATACAAAATATCAGTAGACTGTGTTATTAATTAAGCTGTGTGGCTGTGGGCAAATTAATTAACTTCTCTGGGTCTCATTTTCTATGTACAAAAATGAGAGAGTTAGACTAAATGAGTATCTACCTCTAAAATTATTTGTTTCTTTGATATAATAGTATTATTTGGAAGGCTTCAACTTTTGCCATATTGAGACAGCTTAAGGAAAAATGCACGTGAGAAGATTCAAAGACAGTTTATGATTATCAATGTGATAAATGTAAGGAACTATTCATTTCTGGATTGAGTTGTCATATATGGTCTCAGTCTAGTTTCTTCCTGACATCCTGGTGTGCCTGGGGTTCCATCTTTTCATTATTAAGTAGTCTCTACTATAAACTCACATTCATATTTCTCCAAAGAAATTGAAGGCAAACTTGATACAGAAATTGAATGTAAAATTCAATATTTTAATTCTAAATTGGTTCAGGGTTTCACTAATTATAAATATATTTGGAGGAAGAAAAAGGGAAGTGGTAGTGGTGTGAACTGAATCCTCATCTGTCATAGCAAGAATACAATTTCTAAAATTGTTTAAGAAAAAAAGATATAAGTGTAGTATTTGGAGATACGAAAAGAACCCCCAGGAAAACCAAAAAGAGAAAGTTAAGAGTGTTAAAAAGTCAATCACTCTGTAAAGCAGGATTGGAAGTAAGGAGAGGTGGGGCAGGGGACATTTGCTTTTTTATAAAAGTTCTCTCTACCTTTGCATAGTTTTTTTTAAACCATTAACTTGTTTGAATATATGTGGAGTCCTTTCTATGTGCCAGGTTCTAGGTATTAGAAATACAGTGTTGAACAAGACAGAAATCCATAATTTCATGGAGCTCATATCATATAATGTTTTCAATTTAAAAATGTTTTCTGTTTACATTAGCCTTTTTAAAATTGAAGAATCACCCTAAAAAAGTGCACAAATCATAAGAGTGCAGTTTAATGATTTACCTCAAAGTAAACACACTTAACCTAGGTGGTGTTCTAAAAACAGAGCACCCTAAAAGCCCCCTTTCTGCTCTTCTTAATCAGGACTCCTACCCTTCAGTCTTCTAAAGGGTTTCACTAATTACTTTTGGAATACATGTATGTTGATTCCATGATTCATATTCATCTGCATACAGTTGAGAGTTGACTAAATGAATTCATTACTCCAAGGTGCTAATAATGAGCGTCATACAAGTAAGAACTGCTATGATTAAAAGCCCCTAAGGTCAGTTCATTTCACATTTTCCTCACTAAACAAAATGTTAGTAAAAATGTCAAACAAATCACATTTTCACTTTAATTGGTATTTATGAGTAAGTATTTTGTTCATTGCCAAGCAGTCAGGGTCACTGACAGGAAAGATAGGAGAAAGAAGTATTTGCATCAGATATTATGAGACATAGAAGGAAGTGTAGTTCATTTCTTGCTTTTCTCCTCACTTTCCATCTTGACATCTGCATATATTGAAGGGTTTATCTATTTGAGTGGTCAGTGTGGAAAGGACATCATAACCAGATTCAAAAACCGAAAGGTCTTTGTATAAGGCTTGATTTTAATGCTTACAAATAATTATTTTTGTGTGTGATTGGAAGGTCATTATTGTGGTAATTTTGTCAAGGAAACCGTTTTCTCCCTCTAGGCCAACTGTCACATATCATAGAACCAAGCATTGCTGGTTCACATGATGAATCCTTTTCTTTTAAAATACAAAGGACATATTTTTATTGATACTTGAGGATTAATAAAAATGAAAACCCAAACCCAAGTCATCATATTCAGATGTAAGAGAACTTGATCAGTTTTTCTATATTTGATCAAAAGAACAGTAATCTCTAAATTGTAATCCTCAGGGTTTACTTCCTCCCCAGTTTGAAAATACCAGTACTCCAAAGTGGTACTCAAGACAAAGGCCCGACATGAAATTAAAATTTGGTTATACTCTATTTTTTTTATGAAGACTTAATTTTTTTAGAACCGTTTAAGGTTCACAGCAACAGTGAGGGGAAGGCAGAGCGATGTCCTGTGTATCTCCTGTCCCCACACATGCATAGCCTCCACTATTACCAACGTCCCCAATCAGGGTGGTGCATTGGTTACAACTGATGAGCCTACGTTTGCACCTCATAATCACCCAACGTCCACAGTTTACATTATGGTTCATTTTTGGTGATGTGCATCCTTTGGGTCTCGACAAATGTTTAATGGCATGTAGCCATCATTATAGTAGTATACAAGAATATTTTCAATGCCCTAAAAATCCTCTGTGCTCCACGTATTCATCCACCTCGCCCCAGCCCCATCATACTCTATTTTTAGAGAAGATGAAATCTGTAGGATTGGAAATGTGAAAACGGAAGGTTCAGAACAAAGTGCAGTAAGTCAAATCCCTTTCTGTGCCGCTTGAATGAAAGACCTCAATTTTTGAGTAGGTGTATTGCATTGGTTTTTGTGTGGAAACGGAAGGCAGCGACATCCCACGAGTGACTTCAGTTATGACATGTAAAGTTGTATCTAATTTACTGTATATTTAGAGAATTTCTTTGTAAGTATACAGATTTATACTTACTAGATTTTATCCTACCATCGTGTTAACAAAATGAAATTTTCTTAGAATGGAATCTTCCATTTGATATAAATGACACTTCATTTTAATATGATTAGAAAATGTCCAAAACATCTTTTGATCCTAACAATTTCAGTCATCTATGATTAAGAAAACAACCATAGGCAAAGATTTGTTTGTTATGGAACACACTGGAATTCATTTTAGTCACTTCTCTAAGAAAATCCTTGTCCCCCATGGTTACAGTAGACATGATACAGCAAGAATTTAGATGCTTCTTTCATGCAGGAGAATGAGGTTATATTTACTATGTTTTCTTAATTCTAAGAGGCACTTTTCCCCTCCACCAATGCCACAATTTAACATTTGGCTTAATTATGTATATTTAAGGATTTACAGACACCTTTCTGTTACTGGTTTCTAATTTAATTTCATTGTGTTTATATAACATATCTATATGCTTTCACTTCTTTAAAATTTATTGAAACTTGTTTTATAGCCCAACATATGGTCTATATTGGAGAATATTCCATGTGCACTCGGAAAGAATGTATACTCCACCGTCATTGGGGGAGCGCTCTATACATGCACTTAGGTTAGTCTGATTGATGGTTGTTGTTCCTAAAATTTCTATATCCTTACTAATGTTCTGTTGATTTATTTTTATCAATTACTGAAAAAGGAATGTTAAAAAATCTTAACTATAGTTGTGAATATTT
Organism: Rhinolophus ferrumequinum; assembly: GCF_004115265.2. NCBI lineage: Eukaryota > Metazoa > Chordata > Mammalia > Chiroptera > Rhinolophidae > Rhinolophus > Rhinolophus ferrumequinum. Next base: position 53,458,238 of record NC_046288.1, read on the forward strand.
CTGTTTCTTTAGTTCTGCCACTTTTTGCTTCATGTATTTTGAAACTCTTACATACACATTAAGATTATTATTTTGTCTTGATGAATTGACCCTTTTATTCTTATGAAATGTTCCTCTTTATCTCTGGTAATATTTCTTCTTTTGAAGTCTACTGTATGTGATATTTTAATATAGCCTGCTTTTTCATTTTTAGTATTTCTATGGTAAAATTGGCATAATTTTCCATCCTTTAAACTGAGTCTTTAATATTAAAGTGTAATTGTTATGAGAAGCATATACTTGAGCCTTTCTTTTTTGTCCAGTCTGACAATCTCTACTTTTTTATAGGTGAGTTTAGTCCATTTCCAGTTAATGTAATTATTGATATGGTTGGGTTTAAGCCTATTTTGGTAATTGTTATCTATTTGTGCCATCTGTTCTTTATTCAGTTTTTCCTTGTTTCCTGCCATCTTTTGCGTAAATCAAGTTTATTTTTAAAATTCCATTTCATCTTCTTCATTGGCTATTTTTTAAAGCAATTACTTTAGGGCACCCTTGAGTCTACCATGAATTAATACTATAACATTTCGTATGTAATATAAGAACTTGACAATACTATACATCCATTTGTCATTTTCCCTTCCTGTGTGCTGTTATTATTATACATTTTACTTATGTGTGTGTTATATATCCCCAAATATATTGTATTTTTTAAATAGCAAACAAGAAAAAAAGTTTTAACTCCACTACATAATCATCATTCTTGTCGTGTTTCATTCTTTCATGTAAGTCCAAGTTTCTATCTAGTATCATTTCCCTTCAGCATAAAGAACATTCTTTAACATGTGTTTTATCACGCTTGCTAGTGACAAATTCTCTTAGCTCCTGTTTATTTGAGAAATGTCAATTTCACCTTTATTTTTAAAGATTTTTTGCTGAATATAGAATTGTACACTGATCATTTTTTCTTAGAGCACTTCTTCCATCATTGTTTCTGATAAAAAGTCAGCCATTACCTGTATCTTTGTTGCTTTTAGGATTTTTGTTCTTTAGCATTAGTTTTTAACAGTTTGGTTGTAATGTGATTAAGCATGATTTTATTTGTCTTTAACATGGGGATCTTTGAGATTCTTGTATATGTATTGATTTTTTTTTTTTTAAGTCAAATTTGGAAAATTCTTGACCTTTTTTTTTTCAATTTTTTTTTTTCTCACTCCTCTCTCTCTCTCTCTCTCTCTCTCTAGGACTCTAAATTACACTTATGTAAGACCACTTGATATTGTCTCATAGGTCACTGAAGGAGGCTTAATTCTTTCTGGATTTTTTCTCTGTGCTTCAGTTTGGATAGTTTTTATTAACTATTTGCAAGTTTATTGATTCTTTCTTCTATAATGTTCAATATGCTGGTCAGTCCACCTAGTGAAATTTCATTTTGGTCTAGAATTTTTCATTGGTTCTTTTTCTTTTTAAGAGTTTTCATTTCTCTGCTGAGATTCCCTATCTTTATTCATTATGCCCATCTTTTCCTTTACATTCTCGAACATATTGCTATTAGCAGTTTTAAAGTCATTGGTTGCTAATTCCATCATTTCATTTTTTTTCTTCTGAGTCATAGTTTCCTACTTCTTTGCATATTTTGATATTTATGTTGTATATTGTGGATACCACATTGTAGAGAGTATGATTTTTGTCTTCCTTTAAGAGCATTGAGTTTTGTTGTAACAGGCAATAAATTTATTGGCAGGTCACCTGGTTTTATTGAGATTGTTTTACAGTAGCCCTTATTGTAGGGTATGTCCTTTACTCCCATTGCAAAATCCTTCTGGGGTCACAACTGAATGCTTAGATTGTTCAGTGATGTCCCTTCACCCTGGATGATTGGAACTTCGATGTCTCTCAGAAATTCTAAGAACTTCTGGAATCTTTATTCAGCTCTTAGATCCCCAGCAGCTGTTTTCTAGTAGGCTTTGCAGAGTCCTGTCCTGCATTAGCACAGTTTAGTATTTGGCCAATGATGAGCGGTAATCCCTATGTTGATTTCTGAGACTCTTTCTCTTTGTAAATCCCTCCCTTTTGATACCCTGTGCCCAGTGTGATTGCTGCTCTCTGTTTGGCCTCTACTTCCTAGTGTCGTGGTTTGGAACATGCTCTCAGTCAAAAAGTGAATTTGGCACTCACCTCAAGTGTTTCCATTTTCTTATGGTGTACAACCCTATGCTGTCTTTTGTCGAGTGTGTTAAATTATTGCTTCAAGTGTTTTGTATAGTTTCACAGTTGAGTATGGCAAGGGGACAAGTTCAATAATTGTTACTTTGTCGTGACTGAAACAAGAAGTCCACATTTTGACAAATCTGAAGTTGCAATGTTTCTTGCCATTAATGAATATTAATAAAAAACTATTTAGTGTTTACTAATTTGGAAGTACAAAAGAGTAAATCTCTCATGTGTAGACATTCTTAGGCATTTATAGCCACTTAAGAAAATGGTAAATATATAGAAAGATAAAGTTAAATTGCAGTAGAATAGTATGTTGTCAAGTGTAAAGTCACCAATACACATAAGTGTTATGTGTAGTCCGTATGTGGACTACAGAGCTATATACAAAGGAAATTGTAGTGTTTCTTGACAGAGGTCAGATTTGAGTAGAGGCTTGAGGAGTGGGTAGTACTTAAATAGGAAAGATGACATTGCAGGATGCACGACATACTGTGAACAAATATACAAGATGGAAATGAGCAAGGTATTTTTGAATGATCAGTGCCTACAGTAGAGGGTTTTGATTAGGATATAATAATAGGTGATGCTTATAATATAATGATTTAATATAATATAATATGCTGAGTGGTTAAGGGCTTTCGACTTCATCTTGTAAGTAATATAGTAATAATGTGAAAGATGCTTAAGGAAGAAGAAGCACCACAGTAAGGGAAAACAGTAGGGAGGTTATTATTGTCAGTCAGAGGTGAGGCAATGAAGGTTAAACTATGGTGAAACAGTGGAGATGGAACAGAGAGGCAGGTATAAGAAATAACACCCCCCCAAAAAAAAAAAAGCAGCAGAAATTGGTTATTGACTGGATATGTGTAAGATAAAGAGAGGGGAAAAAAGAAAAGAGAAAAAGTGACTGAACTTTTGACGCTGAATACCTGAGCATCATATAGAATGGTATATTGGCAGATATTGGGAAGTCAAGAATGGGGCCTGTTGCCATAGGAATGATGAATTTGGTTTTAGATATTGAAGAATTGAAGGTCTTGAAAACAATATTGGCTTGTTTTATTATAGTATCACGGCTTAAAGCTATTAACAATTTATTAATATTTACATTTTGAAGGTTTTAGCAGTACTAATTTTATGTCTGTTTATACCACAGTGTTTTGGGCTAATGTACTTGTTACTTTTGTTCAGTTGGGAACTGAATGAGCCAATGGAGTAAAAATGACAGTAAAATTTTACTGTCTCAGTTTCTCTCCCCACTTTATCACAAACACATTGCTTATTATGCTATCTAAATAGGACCCTAACAAAGAAAGTGTAATTACTAAATTTCCAAGATAACTAACCCCTGCTCCATCTAGCCTCCATTTCTCATTCACTTTTATCATGTTGCATTGCTTTTGCCTATTTGTCTTCCTGCTTGCTAAACTGATACATTAGTTAGTTCAGCTGCATATCAAAATTACTATAAAGCTAACTAAAACACAAACATTTGTTATTTCTCCCCATTCAGTGGGCTGTCTAGGTCATCTGATCTTGGTTGGCTCTCCTGAACTCTGAAATCTTTTGGAGGCTCAGCTGGTACTGTTTGGTCTAAGGGAGCCTCAGCTAAGACTTCCCCTCTCTGCTCCTGGTCTCTCATCCTCCATTGGGCTACCCCAGTCTTAGTCACATGGCAGCAGTGTCCCAGGAGAACAAGAATGTTGTTGTTGCAAGGTCTCTTGAAAGCTGAGTATTAAACTCACACTTCTATTTCATTCTGTTGGTCAGAGCAAGTTACAGGCCTGCCAAGAATCAAGGGATGGAGACATAGCTTTTTCCTTTTGTTGGGGGGAGTTGCAAAGAATTTTGGCCACTGCTTTTAATCTACCACAACTGTAAGCTCTGTGAGTACCGGAACTGCACCATTCTGTGTACTTTGGTGTCTTTACTGACACATAGTATACTTAAGTTTTTGTTTAACGAAGGACTAAGTTAATAAAGGGAGGAAGGTATTCAAGGAGCACTTCGATATACCTTAGTTTTAAATATATATGTACTTTTATCATACCATTAGTGAATATGGTATTATCTATGGGCATGTTTCACATAAAATCTCTTTATTCTTCTATCCTTTGAAATTGACCAAAGGAGATCTTTAAAGCAAAACAAAATGCAGCTACCACCGAAATAACGTTGTTTGGTATTTTCACCTTCATATTTGATTGTCTCAGGAAGAACTAAGTTGAGTTTTGTGCATTGTCACTCCCCTGTTCCACTTTTCAGGCTATGCTATGAGTAGACTAGCTCCAGCCAGAGCATTCAGGAGATCTGGAGCAAAGATGTTCTATTCAAATAAATAAATTTGTAAGTCAAGAAGGAAAAATCACTTCTGCCTCTTAGACAAGTGAACGAGCCGTAGTCTGTAGAGTCAGATTAGCCAGCATTGCTCTATCAACCCAAGCAATGGCTTACTCTAGATCTTGGTTTTCTCATCTGGGACAATACTTTGGAGGATTCCTATGAGAATTAAGTGAAATATGTGAAGCACTAGCTACAGTGCTGACTCATGGACGGTAGTCAGTCAAATTTAGTTCTTTCTCCATGTGAACCAAAGCACTGACATCAAGCAATGGCATTTATCAGCGTTTCTCATGCTTGACAATATGGACGTTTGGGTCGGATATTTCTTTATTGTGAAGGATTGTCTTGTGCAGTAGAGAATGTTCAACAGTATTTCTAACATCTACACACCAGATGCCAGTGGGACCCACCCACCCAGTTGTGATAGCTGAAAATGTCTCTGAACATTACCTTATGTCCCCAGAGGAAAAATACAAACATTTTATTCAACAGTCATAAGGATAAGGAGAGAAAGTAGCAGTGTACCCATCAATGTAGGATGGGAAAGAAATAAGAATACTTGATTCTTCTCACAATGCCTAAAACTTTTACTGTCTCAATTGCTTTTCCCAATTTATCATAAACATACTGTTTGTTATGCTAATAAAATGGCTAACATTTACTATCTGTCACTAACTGTGCTAATAAACTTTGCATAAATTAATAGTTGAATGTTCTACCATGTTTCTCTGAAAATGAGACCTACCTGGACAATCAGCTCTATTTTACTATAAGACTGGGAATATAATATAATATATGATACGATATGATATGATATGATATGATATATGATACAATACCGGGTCTTATATTAATTTTTGCTCCAAAAGATGCATTAGAGCTGATTGTCCAGCTAGGTCTTATTTTCGGGGAAACACGTATGTGTATTTGCCATCCCTATTCGATTGGCATTCCATTGTACTCTTATACCAGCCTGAAGCACAATGTGCTTGTACTTACTAGGTAGCAATTCTACATGTCAGTTAGTCACATTGCACCCAAATAAAAGAATAAGGAGCTGAAAATGGCTGGAGGAATGGAAAAACATGGAAAATGAGTTTATACAAATCAAAATGTGGTGGAATACAAACATTGATTCTCTGAAAAATCAGTTATTCTGAAAAAAGTAACTAAAAACCCATCATTATTTTTTCTTTCATCAGTAAGCCAATATATCATCAGAAAGATGTAAATAAAGAGCTCCTTTAGAGTTAAATTTTTTCTACTATATATTATGAAGAGGATTTCAGTAGTGCTTAGAAATATTTGACTAATTTTATACTTCATCTTTTATTCACTATATGTCATTAATTGTTGAAGATGTCAAAGTTAAACTTTAAATTCAGGATAGGTTTTGATTTTCTCTTTTTTTCTATTAAAATGTGTATGTCCAATTACATAATTGAGTTAGAAAATTAAAACATAGAAATGTATAACTTATGGAGTAAAAGTCTTCATGTTGCTATATAATAATCTGAATTCTTAACAGTTGCATAATATGTAACTATGAATGCAGCATAATTATAAACAATCTTCTATCAAAAGAGATATTGTTATCAGTTTTTGCTGCAGTGAATATTCTTGTACTTATTTTTTGCACACTTGCTTGTATAATTTAGTACAAATTCTTGGAAGTAGAATTGCAGAGTCAAAAGATACTCATATGAGTGTTTCACTTTATATGTAGTACACATGTTATACACCTTATAGCACGTTCCCTCAAAACAAAAATTCCTCTATGGAAAGAAACTCCAGCATATCCTTTCTCTTTATCAATTCATTACCCATAGAGAAATGGTTAAAAGTCATTCTTCTTCTTACAATCCCAACCTCCTTGCTATCCACGATAAGGTATTAAGATTATACCTAAGGGGTGTGTGTTGTGGCTGAATATAATCTTGAAAACAGAGATATTTTATCTCTCTGATTCCCAACTGTACCCTCTGGATGGCACTTCTGGTTCTGTTTTCAAACTGCAGATTTTGACACATTAGGGGGCAATGAAATCATTTTCATCCATTGGAAAAGTTTTGGGGTTTTTTGCTTTTTCTAAAAATGAAACTTAATAGAATAAAAATGATATGTTTTCTTATAGTAGGCCCTGGTAAAAACATTGTGAACATATCTGATCCTACAAAATTTCCCCAGTTACAAGGAGAGGCGTGCCCCCCAACTCCATCTTGAATGGTCCAACCCTGTGACCTTGGTCTTTCTGCCTTCTCTAAGAACTCCTCATGCTGGCCTCTGATGTCAGTGATGGGATTGTCATGAATGTGCAGAAAATAATCCATTAGGCATTTCATCTAGAGCTCATCACATACTCAGAACTTAGCCAGTTATAACACTATGCCTCTCATATGAGAAATGCAAACAGTTCTCTGGAGATGTTTTATTTATCGCTAGCTATTGCTATTCATTTTCTATTTTTCTTTCCATGCTGTGATATTTTTTCTGAAAACCTCACCATTGGGGGAGAGAGATGAAGCGTTTGGGTGCATCTTCTCTCCGTCAACCCAGTATCCCCCTTTCTGTTTTAAAGTCCTTCCTCAAAAGCACAGATCTGTGCAAGGGGAAAGTGAGAGGAAGGGCAGAGGTGGCAGGGGGGCAGAAGGGGCTTTCCCTGGTCTTTCCTAATCCTTCACTTCCAAAGGCTTAGTTAGTCTTTCAAAATTTTGAAATAAAACCTGATTTTAAAATTAATGCAAATATTTCTCAGTGATTCATCCTTTCCAAAGAATTCTTCGTTTCTTTTGACATTTTATTTTTAAATTATGAATTAACTTTGATATCACTCTAAGGTTACTCTTACCTCAGCTCTTTACAGTGAACTTACACTGTCTGACAAAGGATGTAAAAGTTTAGATTTAACCATCACCCAAGTAGCTTTTTGGACAGCTGTTGGGTATTTAAAACTGTGATTTTGGGGTACACATTTGTGCATGGGGATGTTGTCGGAGAGAGGACTGTGCTTAACTGGATAGTTTGCCAATGCCATAATTTAGATTCATTAAGGTTTTAACCACAATAGTGATCATGATAATTGCCCTGCATCAGTTTTAATAAAGTAGATTTAGTTGAGTTTTTTAAATTAGGGTGAGGGATGCTTCATATTAAATCCATGCATTTAAAGGTCTGGAAACCAACTGTGTGTGTGTGTGTGTGTGTGTGTGTGTGTGTGTGTGTGTGTGTATGTTTATATATATATACATATATATACATGTATATACATATATATAGAGAACATGTTCTGTTAGTTTAAAAAGTCAACAGTCTTCCCTCTGCTTTTGAAAACTGTGGACTAAGATTGTTTGAGAGGATTCAGGTAATCAGCCCAGATTAATGGAAAGTCTAAAGGCAGGGGAAAGAAAAAAAGGTTTTAATATTTTTCTTGGTAGTTAGTCTCCTTGGTAGTTAGTCTCCTAAGAATACATATTTTTTCCCATGGAATGTTTTAACTGGTATAAGCACTGTATTTCAGCATTACACCATTTTGCTAGTATTCTTCATATAAATGAAAATTATGCTGTGATTCTTTAATATAGGTATATACCTGAGTATGTATAAAAATCCAAGTTTACAAAAAGAGTTATAATTTAGGTAATTTGTTCTTTGAATAAGAATTTATTAGCTAACTAACATTCTGAGCTCAACAAAATTCTATTCTTTTCAAAGGTCTATCCCATCAAAATCTCTCCTTTTACAGGTGAAGAAACACACCACAGGATCCAAAGTCACACACTTAGCAATGGCAACACATTTGAATTTTGAATGACTTAATTCCTCTTTACTGTATGAAGTCAATTTTTCCCCTTTTAACTGCTTGAATTAATTGATTACAGCTGTTTATATATCTTCAATCAATAATTTCTTGTTTAAAATATTTCCTCTCAAATCTGCATGGACTTCTTGTTCTGTAATATTTTCTGACTGGGTAACTGAAACGGCAGAAAATGAAACCGCGGATAAGGGGAAACTGCTGTACCATTTTAACAATGGCAGGAAATGTCCTGCTGCAGTGGAACACACGGGCGGACGGAGCACAGCACACTGTGGCCACCCTCCCCTTGTGCCATCATGCACTGACCAGGCCACTAGGACAGCAGAATGGCCCCCTCGTGGCTTCTCAACTTCAGCAGCACATAGAAAGCTTGGAGACAGGTCTAGGACCATCACAGTATTCATGAAGGATTAGAAAATAATCTACACAAAGCGCTAAGACTGTACATCCTTGAAATCTACATAGTGACAAAAAGAAATGGCCTCTAAGAATCCAAACATGCATGATTTTTATACAGAGGATGAAAATTAGTTGTACCAAACTCCAGGACATTGTTATGAGCTTGACAATAAGGGTTTTGGATTATATGTAAGCGGTAATTCTTTGATTATGCAATCTTTCTGCTGTTAGATTTAGATTCCAAAGAAGAACTACTGTCTTCCTCCTAAGGTCTTTTAAAAAAGAGCTATATTTAGTCTTAGTGGAATAATACAGTTTACTCATACATGATGGAATTTTTAAGGTTCATGTTAGTCTTACAGTTTGCTTTTGTTTTGTTTTGATCTACAGCTCCAAAATGGCAGAAGACAATCCATATTTAGGAGGGCATGAACAAGTAAGTATTATAATATCATCTCACTGATAATTATTTTTGTAAATGTATTCATATTTTAAATATACAGAGGTAACAATAGTAATTATCAGGCAAACTCTAAAATTGGTAAAAATTTCTTTTAAATTGTTTTTGCAATTTTCCTGTCTCTGCATGTAAGGTTGGAGAGGCCATGTCTTATAAAATGAGTAACTTAACTCCGCTCTAACACATTGTTGCACAGAAATTGTATATGCTACAGGTCAAATGATAACTGCTGTATTAGTGTCCTAGGGCTGTTGTAACAAATCACCCCAAAAGAGGTGGCTTAAAACAACAGAAAGATATTCTCTCACAGTTCTGGAAGCTAGAAGTCCAAGGTCATGAGGATGACAGGGTTTGTTACTTGCAGGAATTCTGAAGGAGAATCTGTTCCCTGCTTCTCCCCTGGCTTCTAGGGGTTGCCGGCAAACCTTGGCTTTCCTTGGCTAGTACTTGCATCACTCCAGCTCATGGCCTTCTTCCCTGTGTATCTCTCCTGTTTCTCTGTATCCAAATTTCTCTCTCTTTTGTCTTATAAAGGCACAAGTCATTGGATTTAGGGCCCAGCCTTCAGTATGACTTCGTCTTCACTTGATCACATCTGCAGAGATCCTATTTCTAAGTAAAATCACATTCTCAGGTACTAGGGGTTAGGACTTGAACATAATTTTTTGGGGGGGACACAAAATATTTAAAACACATCTAATGAGTAGGCAGATGGGTATGGTTCAAAGACCTTTGGAACTTAGAATTAGAAAAACTTTATGTAAATGCCAGCTGCTACCGCTGAGCTCTTAAAACCTGAGGAATCACTTAGCTCCCCTGATCCTCACTTTTCTCCTTTGCAAAATAGGACTGCTAACCCCACATTAACAGGGGTGCTGAAAAGGCTTAATGGGCAATGAATGTGCTTTGGGAACGTAAACTGTTCATTATAATTTTATTAGCAGTTATATAGAGATACCAATGTCCTTTTTTTCTTTTCCTCCTAGTTTTTTTCTTGGAAAAATGTCAAGCCTATAGAAATGTTGAATAGTCCAACAAGTCTTTGTTCGTTATTAATATTTTGCTTTCCTTTCTATATTTTTATATTTATATAGAACATGTATGTGTGTGTGTGTGTGTGTGTGTGTGTGTGTGTATATATATACATATATATATATATATAAAGTGAACCATTTGAAAGCAATTTTTAGATACTAGGGTAATTACAGTGCCAATGTTAAATTTTAATATAAATTTTAATATAAAGAAGTATGTCAACTTCTGGGGTTTATTCATTCATCAGGTATTTCCTGAGGCATTACTCTGTAGCAGAACACTGGCTAAGGAGGGGGACAAAAATAGTTACATAGACCCTAATTTCCGACACTGCCATTCTACTAAGATGGAGACATTATAAATAAACATAAATAGTTTCATATGTGGTAAATACTGTAGCAGTAGTCTGCACCGAATATCAGAGGGATAACTGCGAGCTGCCTGTGGGGAGATCAGGGTTATGGACTTTCCAGGGGAAGTAAACTGAGATTTGGAACATGTAGTTTGCTAGACTAGATAGACAAGAAGAGGGAACACGAGGTACCAGGACGCCCTGGGACTTAGAGGGGGTCAAGGGTTGTCATCACGTCACACGTTAGTAGCAACCACATAAAAAATGGATTTTCCAAATTTACACACGGAAAAAATCAGTCAAAAAAATAAAACCAAAAGTGAAATCGTTTCTAAGGGTCTAGTATTGCTTCTTTAAATAAAAGAGACTTCTCTAAGCAGTCATTACTCTTGATAGTGTTCTGATTGATTTAGAAAGAATGGGTATGCATAGCCTTTCACATTCGGGTGCTCGTTTTGAACTTGACTGTAAAAAATGGTGATACACGATAAATCTAGGAACATTTTCTTTAATTAGAGCATGAAAGACATTTGGCTACTCATAGCATCAAAAACCTGTGTTTTACCTTTCGCTTTTAATAGGCTTCTGTAACAATTAAAGGCAAAGTATAACCAGTCTTAGAGTTGTTTCTTCTGCGTTTTAGACGAAGCTTTCCTGTTTATGGGCAGGAAACCTTATCAACAAGAGATAGTCCTTTATGCCACACAAGAGTAAAATCTGCTGAAAACATTCATTTCGAAAGTTTTTCTTATGTGGGCATTTTTTGTGATCATCAGCAACAAACAGGTGGGGCCATGTTCTGATAGTTCCACTTTTGAGGGGAAAGGTCCTCGAAGTTTGTTTGTTGTTTTTTCTTCCTTGTCTGAAGCTTAATAGTATGTATTTCCTGAAGTTTACATGTCCTCAGTGTTGTAGTGTATTCTGGAATTTGCTCTCCACCCTCGACCTAATACACAATGCAAGCTGCAGCACAACACAGCTTCTCTCTTCTTTGTCTGAAGTGGAGTGTTTGTCTCTCTCCTCAGATCAGTGCTCTTGCCCTCTAACCTCATTGTTCTTGCCACCGGCAGGACCCTAGGAAAGAGGGTTTTTTCCTGCTAGGTCATCTTTTCTGCTCTGCGACTCTCTGGTCTGTGAATATCTGTAAGGTGGGGCCCGTTTTTACAATAACATGTTTTTTCATTCCAATATTTCCTTTTCAGCAAACAATGAAAAGTGTAGATGAACTTGACTCTTAAGCAGTGATGTGAAGCACATTTATTATTCCTCAGTTGAAAATTTGCATACCTCACTACTGGATGTGAAGTTTTCTTTATTTAAACACTGTGTTTGTTATTCTTGACTTAACTAGGCATCTAGGGTCTTAGTTACGCAAGAGTTTCCAGTAATATACTAATAAAGAAAAGGAGTAAATTGTAATTCAGGTGTTGTTGTTGTTGTTTTAAATACCAGCTCCAGCACACTTCCCAACTAACATATCTTAAAAAGTGAAATATGGTTGGTTTCTATGCTGTCCACAGGCATTTCAAACAATTACCAAGCTCAGACATATGAATTTAAAGTCCTGAATGAACTACGTGGAAAGAAAATTTTTTTCTTAGGATTAGTAATTATTAGTAATTTATCAAGATAGAATATATAATTCCATCAGAATACATTGTATTGGTTTTCTGTTGGTGCTATAACAAATTACCTCAAATTTAGTATCTTAAAACAACACAAATTTATTCTCTTATAATCTGAAGGTCAGAAGTCTAAAGTCAGGGTGTTCGCAGGGCTGCTGTCCTGGAAACTTTCGTTTCCTTGCCTTTTGGGTTTCTATAGAATGCCAATGTTCCTTGGCTTATATCCGCTTTAATCACTCCAACCTCTTGCTTCCATTGTCACATTTCTTATTATTCACTTTGATATCCTGTATCCCTCTTATCAGGCCCATCTGGATAATCCAAGATAATCTCCCCATCTCTATATTATTACGTTAATTACATCTTTAAATCCTTTTTGCTATGTGAGATAGTATTCATAGGTTCTGGGGATTAGGATGTGGTTGTCTTTGTGGGAACTTTTATTCAGCCTACCACATCCACTACACTCCAGGTATTTTTGCATTGTGCCAGATACATAAAGGTTAAAAAAAAAAGTGACGGAGCTCAGTGTTTAGTTATCTGCTCCTTAGACTATAAGTCATATTTTCAGTTTTTCTGTAAATTGTTCCAGGGCTGCTGTCGAATTCTTTCAGGCCTTGAAGTTAGATGGCTAGAGTAGGGGGTCTATTTACCATCATAAAAGAAATACAGATTTCTAGGATTATATTCTTGTGTTTATATTTCTAAGGGAGTTTATTCAACAAATATTTATTAAGTATCCGCTGTGTGATAAACATATACTGGGCCCTGATATACTAGTTAAGCTGCCTCTGTGGACTTTATAACTAAGTCATTCTTCTCAAATCCCTTTGTCACATAAACACTGCCAAACTTTATGGAAAGTTCCATACACATGAGATTTAGCGAGGTCTCATGAAGGTATTTTTAAAATCCTGATTTGAAATATTTTCGGATTTTTTTGTTTTTGGCTTTAGGTTTTGGTCCTGTAATTATGTTTTAGGCATAGCAATTTCAAATGTTTAATGCAA